>NC_050580.1:263824423-264014423 GCF_011100635.1 Trichosurus vulpecula | reverse complement strand
AGAATCTGCTTCGTTATTCATTCTTAATAATTGCTATTTTATGCCTAAACTATATTTGACATGATAGAAGCCATCCATGTTTGTATATTTTGATCTCATGCAACGTACGGCAGCAATTGATTTTTTTTAATTAACTTTTTAAAAAAGTTCTTAACTTTAAACCTTCTTGGATTATTCCTTTAGTACCTCATGCCATAACTTTAAAACTTTCATTGTTGGTTCTTTGCTTTTCTTCTTTAGTTAACTGTACCTGTCTCACTACAACTGTAGCCACATACTGAGGGGAATGGAACCCACAGAATGAGTTATAAAAGCAGGGAGGTTCTGTTATTGAATCGCTCAGCCATCCAAGACACAGTAGGAACTCATAGGTCAGCTCCAGGAGAGGGAAAGAAATCTGGAAAAAAAGGGGATGATGAGAAAGCTGGGGGAAGCAGCTCCTGTATAGATTAATGAGCTGGAATGTATGAAAACCAGACTGGGATTGTGGGTCACTTCAAATCATTTCTGTAAAGTGCATCACCTAAGAATCACACAATATACTACCCTCCTCTGAAATGATGCTATGACAGACATAATTGGGTTTCCAAAGGAGGGACAAGCTGCCAGGTGATGAAGTCACCTCTACAGCTTCAAAGAAAACGTACACAGAATCTTTGCTACCTCTTCCTGATTCCACTGCATTCCATGTGGTGCATGAATGGAGTTCTCTCATTCATTGCAGCCAGCAAAAATGAGCTGAATAAAGCTTATGCTTGCATTTTGACACCCATATCAAACTGAAAACACCTCAATCAACTGTTGGATTGATTTGGCATAATTATTGATACACTTTGCAGGATTGAAGAGTGAGGATTCAGGGCTTACATACTACACTTGAAATGAACACAACTTATCAAATAGTTTTCTGACATGTGTGACTCTTAGTATCATTTTGGAAGTGAAATAACCTGTCAGATTTTTAAAATATGTTAACAACTGGATTGTTAAATGTCAGGGACATAAAAAAGGACGGGGCTTGGTTTGAGATCTTGAAGGGAATTCATTGACTGGAAGTCCACAAGGTACAAAAATCTCCTTTGATATACAGACTCCCTAAAAAAAAATCCAATCCCAAAGAGTTAGAATAATCATGACCATTGAATAAATAAACTAACTTCAATTTAATATAAACTTTGTTTCCATTTTGTGCAAGACATTTTGCTTAAGCCTTAAATCTAAAGCTAAGAAATGACTTCGTCACTGTCCTCAAGGAGGTTACAATCTAGTAGAGTAAGTAGGACTCAGAGAAATAACTATGAGAAGTCACTGGAATGTGATGGATGTGAAAGAAAAACTTAGAGAAGGAATTGCTAACTAGTCATATCTAGTAGAAAGATGATCGGACTTGTGTAGGATGACTCGGGCTCCAGTCCCCTCACTTCCACTTATTAGCCATGAAGGAATGGACAGCCCACCGAAACTCTCTGCACCCCAATGGGAGCAATAGAGCTTTAACTACCGTCTTCCTGGAGTTGATGTCTTCCCAGGTGTCTTATCAATATGAACTATTTCTTCATTCCAATAAAATAACCATTTACTGACGCCTTCTCTATCTATACACTTCAAAAGACCGCTATTCCCTCCTTGCCCTTAAGAAGTATTCATAATAATAACCACATAATAAACATACAAAACAAATACAGGAAGACTAATTTCCCTATAGCTAGATATATTTTCAGATGTGCAGATTTTTTTTCTCCTTTTCTCGTTCTATGTAGTGAAAACACCTAACACTAGAGTTCATATCGCCCTTTTCTGAGGAGCCCAACACATGGTCATGATAAGCTAGATGTCAATAAACTCTTTACCCCTCAGCGTTGTTTTCCCACTGGGGCACAGTTGTGTCTGTAGGGGCCACTTGAAACCTTAGGTTTTAGAGAATAATAATTACAGCGTGTGAAAAAAGCACATCGAGAGAGAAACTTTACAAATTTTTTTTTGCTCTCACCCATCCTGTGAGATAAGTAGGGGATTGGGAGGGGAAGGAAAAAAAATAGAGGAAGAAAAGAGAGAGCAAGGGAAATAGAGAAAGCGACAGAAAGAAAAGAGGTCCATATGGTATTGAATGCTAGAGTGCCACCAGCAACTATCTGTGTCACAGGCTCCTCCTGCACTAGGCTTTTCCAGCCTTGCAAATAGTCATTTGCCCAGAGTAAGAAGTGCCATATGCATATGCCGAGTGAATGGAAAAGAATGCAATTTCATTTATTTTGTTCTATCTACACGCTTCCATGGGGAGGAACTGCGATTTGTAGGTTGGGAAATTTGTATTCCACTCCATAAGGCTGTGGTTTAATGTCTGGACTGATGTAACTACAGCAAAGTAGAAGTCATGAGGCCAGAGCTGTCAGGACCTGTTTTCTTGTGTAGGGGTGACAGTTTTAACTTTTCTGATGGATCGTTCCTCTATCTGCGCTATTGATGTAATAATAAATGCCACATGTTCTTAAGGGAATGTAAAGGACTTGGAGCTCATTGAAAGAAAGCAACAAACTTAAAAATGGAATTGTGTATATCTGTACACCTATAGATAGGCATTTATCACCTTCATATAACTGGTTGGAAGAACCCCAACTCTCAGAACTTTTGCTATGTGAATGTAAAGGGAAAAACAAAAAAAAATGATTCTCATCCAAATTTAACAGTGCAAATAAATGAATATACTTGGTCTTTCAAAATCCAGATTATGATTTACATAGGCAGATCTTTTGTTATTGTTTAGTCCTGTCCAACTCATCCTGACCCCATGGACCATACCGTTTATGAGGTTTTCTTGGCAAAGATACTGGAGTGGTTTGCCATTTCCTTCTTCAGTGGACTAAGACAAACAGGTTAAGTGACTTGCCCAGGGTCACACAACTAGTAGGTGTCTGAGGCAGGATTTGAACCTAGGTCTTTCTGACTCCAGACCCAGCACTCTATTCACTGAACTGCTGCCTCCTATGCAGATCTTTACCAGAGTACAAAGATAATCAAGAATTATATCAAAAATATAATTCTCTTATGTGTAATCAAATGCTTCCTTGAAATATCATATGAAGAAAGAAAAGATAAATAAAGTAAAATTTGGAATATGTCCCAGTTCTCTTTGTTCAGTTTTCAGGGCCAGATATTTGCTTACCACCTTTTTAAAACAACCCCTTATACTCTGTTGTAGTTGTTCTCCTCCATACTCTCTATCTTCCCCCTCCTCTTCCTCCTTCTTTTCTTCTTCTTTTTCTCCTCCTTTTCTCTTCTCCTTCCTTCTCCTCCTCTTCTCTTCCATATCCTCTTCTTCCTCCTCTTTTTTCTCTTCTTCTCTTCCTTTTGTTCTTTTCCCTCCTTTTCCTCTTCCTCCTTTTCCTCTTCTTTTTCTCCTCCTTCCTTCTTCTCCTCTTCTCTTCCGCATCCTCTTCTTCCTCCTCTTTTTTCTCTTTTTCTGTTCCTTTGTTCTCCTCTTCCTCCTTCTTTTCCCATTCTTTTTCTCCTCCTTTTCTCTTCTCCTTCCTTCTCCTCCTCTTCTCTTCCATATACTCTTCTTCCTCCTCTTTTTTCTCTTCTCTTCCTTTGTTCTTCTCCCTCCTTCTCCTATTCCTCCTCCTTCTCAAGCACAGATTGGTTCGACCCAAAAAGACAATAGATAACATTTATGTAGTATTCTAGGGTTGCGAGTCTCTTTACATACATTATCTCATTTGATCTTAACTGTTTAACAACCCTATGAGAAAGCAACCAACCCAATGAATATCAGTCCCATTTAGTGCCTGATCTTGATGGAATCAGCTGCTACTGCTGCCTTTCGTCATGGAGGAATGTGCAATGCCGTAACAATCCACATATTTAGAAGTGCTAGATCACCCTGAGCTGTCGGACACTGCAGGGGGCCAGGAAGAAAACCTGAACGGGTTGCTTCCCTTTGACTCGGCCTAGTGGCATCCCGGATTCTTGGCGGAATTCTAAGCTACCCTGTCACGCGTGATTTTTTTTAATGGCCAGCCTGGCTAGCACCATTTCCACATTGTGCATCCCTATCTATAGAAAAGGAAGAAGCTTTTCATTGAAACTCCATAGAGAATTGCTTCCTTCCTCGCAGGTGGTGCTAGTGCTATAAACAGGGAAGAGGATTAGTGCTGCTGTCTTGGGCAGCCCCCTTTCCCAGTTCCCCTCCTCCTCCCCTCATTGACAAAGGAGTTAGACGATGAGAAAACCGGGAGACTTGGGAGTGGAGGGGGGGGGGGGGGGAAGGAGGGAAGGGGAAGA
The DNA here is from genome assembly GCF_011100635.1 of Trichosurus vulpecula. Lineage (NCBI taxonomy): Eukaryota > Metazoa > Chordata > Mammalia > Diprotodontia > Phalangeridae > Trichosurus > Trichosurus vulpecula. Next base: position 264,010,142 of record NC_050580.1, on the reverse strand, counting down.
TAGAACAGGACAATGTCAGCAGGGGAGGGAGGAGAAACAATACTGAGGAAAATAGGATAAGGGCAGATTACGACAGAGAGAGAACCCAAAAAATAAACCACCTACAACCCCATCTTCTTCAGTTTCTGTATAGTGTCTCTGTTTTATTTGTCTGAGTGATAAGTATAAAGATGTATGATTAATTTTAGACATCAAGCAGTGGCTCAGAAAAAGGGAAGAAAGAGGGGGAAAAATAACCCATCTCATAGCTAACCCTTCTTTTTTATTTTGGTACAGTGCCCTAGGAAAGGATTTTGACACAGCGGCCTTGCTTTTTGTAATCTTTTCCTACATAAATATTAACTACATTTGGCTTTTTGGGGGTCAAACAATTAGAAATTAGTTGTTCACTAAGAGTATCCATCTAGGTTTTTATAATACTACCCCCCTAATTTTAGAATATTATATGCAAGGGGAAAAAATTGCCTTCTTTTTTCATGTACTGAAAACCCTTTTTCTTAATGCTAGGCTCTGAAACTCCAGTGGCATTTAGTTCTGTCATCAGAATCTCAGCTCTCTGAATGGAATTTTGAACATTACAAAGACCACACATTCATATGGCAAAAATGATCATTCTTTCCATACAATAAATATACCCTGACTTTGAAGCTCACCATACCTTTATTATACGTAGCCTTTATTTTTTGGTTTTGGTTTTTCAGTTCAATGAATTACACTTATTTCAAATAAGAAAAGAAAATGAGAACTTCCTCTCAGGTTTTAGATCTTTTGTGCATAATATTTACAAGAATAAGAAGACCCTTATCGCCATGGTTTTACACGTAGGGATTGCTGAGCTGAGATCACATTTCTCAGAAGTAAAACAAATAGTTCATTTAGTAATTTAGCCTATACATGTGCTCTCATGAAAAAGGAAACCTACATCCAAGAGATTTAAGTTATTGAGGATTGCACAGAATTCTCACCTTTAATTAAACCTATCTGATATGATGTATTTCCAAATCTCTCCGTCTGTCTGTCTGTCTGTCTCTCTCATTCCCTCCGTCTCTCATCTATCTCCTTGCATGGAGTTCCATAAAGGTTAAGATTCTATGTTACTGGCACATCCTTGTTGAGTAACTTGCCAAGGGGCTATTATCACTCATGACTTTGACTGATGAACTTTAGTATTTTTGAAGCAGAAGGCAAGGGGTTTTCCTTTTTCCTTTCATTCAAGATCTTCAAGACTTGTTCATTGGTGATACATACTCTAACACAGCTATACAGGAGAGGGGGCTCACTACATCCTCCAAGAGTGATAGACCACCCATTATCAGTAGCTAGGGGGTACTCAAGATCAGTGTTGCATACATTTGGTACCTTGATCTTGTCCTACAGCTCAGAGTGATCTAGCACTTCCAATTATATGGATTATTACGGCATTGCACATTCCTTGGCAATGAAGACAACAGTAGCAGCCATCTTGGTGGATAATCTGAACTCATTACACAGTAGTTTTGGTCATGGCTATTATTGAAAGGGTAGCTAAATGTCGTTGGAAAAGTTGAATCAACAACTCTCAGCTTGACATCCCACAGGGAAAACTAGTACGTAGGAAAAATAGATCTTACGGCACAAAGCTTTCTCTTTTGACTTGTATGATTATTTTTTTTAAAAGTTTGACAGTGAAGTTCATTAAGTTCATATACTTCCATTACTGTCTCCCAAGAGTAGGTATTCCCTTACTAGACAAGTTGTTAGGCTCTTTACCTGCTGTAACACTCATGCTGAAACCTAATTATATAAATACAGAGCTGCAACAAAGTGCTTTGTAATATTATGATAAGTTCACAGTTTCTTTATCCCTTCCAAGCGGAAACCTACAGTGCGTATTGCACAGTCCTGAAATATCCTGCTAGAATTTTATGGCTCTATTTAAAATTTTATTTTCAAGTTCCAGAATTAAAACTTAATTCTCATTTGTTTTAGAGAACAGTTTAATCCTGTTATCATAAAGTATGCAATTATCTGTCAGTTTTGAACTGTTATTGTCAATTCATTTGATGTTGATGGAATATTTAAGGAACTTATATTATATATTTTGGGGGGAATTAGTCCACAGTGGGGTTTTTGGTCATTTGCTACTAAATATCTAGGTTGCCACTAAAATGAAGAAAGAAGTACCATTTGATAAAAACTCTGAATTCTTCATCCAGATCATTCTTGTAAGTCTTTAGATTCGGCTGAGGTTTGCTGTGCACTGCTGCAGAAAAGCTATTTTTTATGGGTGTATGCTATTTCCCTGTGGTTAGTTTATTTCTTGCTACTTTTACAATCAGTCACTGCTTGGGTGAAAGCTCTAAGGCTTAATCCATTAAGAGCCATTCAGAACAAAACAAACAAACAAAGCTTTAACCACTTCAGGGACAACAGGGGCAGAACAAACAAGCAGCCTCCTTAGGAAATCCCAGCAATTTTAGGATCAATAGCTTCTCTCTGGGCTCCTAAGTGATGAAAGCTAGGAACTCTCTGCTGTCGGCTTTTTTTTTTTCCCTAAATAAAACAAAACACTAAAGTTTCTGGAAAAGCATGGTTGCAAATTTGATAAGTTTAGCTTAGTAAGACCCATGTAGTCCAGAGGACTGACTTAAGTACTATCACTAGTCACAATGAAAACAAACTAATTCAAACATCACTTCGGCCTGAAAATTATACCTCCCCAAGTCCTTAATCTACAGTGTTAAAAATACCTTTCAACATCTTTCCAAGTCCCTCTTCTTGGAGGTTTGTGATTATTTTTTTTCTAATTAATATAAATGGGCTTCTTAATGTATTATGGGGGAAGGGGAAAGGGATTACAAATGTTTCTGTGAAAACAATACCCATCTAATGTCTTTTTCTATGGAAGGCTTCAGGGCAGGCTTAAACTCCATTTAATCCAGTTGGCCAGTTTGAATAATACAATCAACAAATACATTTATATATCAAAGTAGCAAAAATAAACATTTCCCCATGGCAAGATTAAAAGGCTCTTCGTTTGCTTTTTAGAACTATTCTATTGTATATTGTCCTTTGTGTAAAAAGCATTAGCTTCTTTGAGACAGTCTAGTGGCTTAAATAATACACCCGCTTTCCAGAATATGTTTTATGGAGTAAATCTACTGTCATTCTATAGACTTTAAAAAAAAATGCCTCCTACATCTTTTGTATTCATTATATTATCCTTTTCAGTTTCTCCAAACTATTTTAAAATACAGTGACTCCTATATCTATAGTAGGATTTTTTTTCTTTTTAAAATTTTGCATCTACGCTTGTACTTAATTATAAACTCCGTAGTGAAATAGGAGGATTATTTATTATTTATCCTTAAGTGTCAGCTGGTTAGCATTTTACCCACAAATTATCTGAAGGCATGAAATTATATACCATCATAGGTAGTCAGCAGACACTGTGGGGATTGCCTGCAACATGTTTACAACTTAATTTGTTTACTGAATATCGTCTCCTTTTTTACAGTTTTGTTTTTCTTTTGCAGATTTTGCGGAAGAAACATGCTTAAGCAGGGGAAGGAACCCCTAAAAGAGATGAGTCTAGTCTTCAAAGGAAAGGATCAATACTGAGACAAAATAGTCCCCCTGTAGAAATTTGCTACTATCAAATAAGGTTGACCACCAAAATTGTTGCAGAGCAATGCAGTAAGTGACACGGCAGGACCATTAAAATGCATGATTTTACAGTGTGTCAGGAAAGCTGTTCCATGGAGCCTGGATTCATTAAGGTGCTCCCTGCATAAATAAGTTGCCAACAGGGGATGTGGGTGGCTGTAATGGCAGCATGTAGGTTTGTATGGAAAACAAGTATGGCACTGTGAAAAATTCTTTTGTCACACCCCCCCCCTACCCCCCACTAGATACCTGTATGGACAGTTGGGAGGAATTATCATGCAGCCTTTTTTTTTTTTCAAGTGAATAAAAATACAGCATCCCTTGGAAGCAAAGGTGAGTTTCAAAATCCCCTCAAAGAAGATGGGAAGAGGGAGGAATGAAATCACCTCACATGTATGCAGCCTCACCAAGTGACAGACACGTAGACAACTCTGATGCTGCCAGAATTAACACTATGTGCAGCCCACCAGTAAGCTATTTGTCACTGCTACAAGAATATCCTCCACAACTTGGCATCAGGGCCCCTGGGTAGCCAACTGTGCCTGCACGGTACAAGAAGTGCTATCCTCTAATGGGCTAGGAACGAACCAAGGTTTTCCTTATTATTTCAAAATGTGTGATTGTATGAAAAACATAGCTTTTTTGTCATGATAAACACAGGGAGATACAGGGAATTAGGTTTGATTAAAAAAAAACTGAGGGGGGGGATAATGTGAGGAATTGAGGAAAATGTGCCTCTGAAGGTTGCTTCGTTCTTTCTTTTCTTTTTTTTGTGTTTTGAAGATTGAAGGATGATTACTCTCTGCATCTGGTACTCCATGGCACAGGGACATGCAATGTTTCATAGAAATAATGAATTTGTAGGTGCAATAATTATGATTTGGGGAAATTGGTTGGGAGCAGATCTTCTCTGTTTTGTTTTAACTTTACATATCACGTTTTGGGCTGCTGCTGAAAAATCACGTCACTAAATATAAACTCTAATTCCTACATCCCTTGGGAAGAATAAAAAGTAAGATAAGGTAGGATCTGGTTAAAAACTGCCAAAGACAGACCATTGGTTCTTCACCGTAAATACAGGCCGACCTAATAATCATTAGAAAATGTGCAGCAAAGGATAGCAGCCAAGGACATAGGAGAAATGTATGTGATAAATAATCAAGGCCAATTAATTGGCATCTTACTTTGCAGTTAATGCCACATTAATTAAAAAAAAGTAGTAGGCATGGAAAATCGTTCTTTTGTGTGTTCTGTACAGTCCCAAACACTCAAAAACCCAGCTTAACACACCCCCAGTTTGGTTCTCTCTGCAGTCAAAACCTATTGTAGAATTAGCAGAGCTTTGGGGTGGTGCATTTTGTGGGGCCTGGAGATAGGGTTTGATTAAAAGGGAGAGAGAAAGAAATGACACTAAGGTACCCTAGTTTTGCCTTTGCTACCATCAATCCAAGATTCTCTTTACTAGGCAGACTTGACTTGGGTGCAAAATTGCATGGGATTTGACTCCCAATCCTAGAGTTTACTAGAAGCAATAATCTCTATTACCTCTTGCCTGAGTTCCCCACAACCCACTTGGACTACGTGCTCAATAGAGACTCCAGAAACCGCTTTACAGTGCCAGGCTGATTTCTGCTGTGCTCCACTGAGAGCTCAATCATAGTGATAACAAGAATAATACATGGTATTTTAACAGGCTGTAAAGGGCATCATTTAGGAAATTTCAATCCCATAGAAAACACAGCAGAAGGTCTTAAAATGATCAGGCAAGGCCAGAACCAAATTCCCTCATAGATGTGATTCCTCCAAATTGAGATAGAAGAAAAAGTGTTTTTCTTCTTTCTTGGATAATCCAGTGAAGTGGACAGTAGTTCTGGGAGCAAAGGATATAATCTTCAGGCATACTGTGGCACAGTGGAAAGGGTGTTGAGTCCGGGAGCAAGAGTGTTGATTGAATAGTTAAGGGTTAAGTAGTCAGGATATGGTGAATTGGTAGGGCCTAAGAATTGGGTCTTCTGAGATAAAGCAAATGAAGGAAGTGGAAAAGCAAAAGGAAAAAAGCTTGGCAGAAAAGAGAGTGGTGGAGAGGGGAAAGAGGGACAGATAAAAATATCAGAGGGCACAAAATGCTTTGGAGACCTAAAGGAATACTAACCCCTACATTTTCTAAGCTTTGCATGGGGTGTTTTCCTTGCAACTCCCATTAAAGTCAATGGGAATCATGTGGCTAAAACCCTGTGTAACTCTTTGACAATTTACTTCCTGGTGTCTGGAAAAGAGTATTACCTACTAAGGGCAATTTACTCATTTTAGTTTGTGCCTTCCATACAAAGATGAAGTTGATAGCACATAGCAGGAGGAAAAGAGAGACTCCATTTAAGATTTTGTTATTGCCAAAGAAATCATCATTGAAATATGTCGCCTCAACTCTCACCTTGTTTAGCAACAACAATAAACAGAGAAAAGCAATCCAGTGAAAAGAATATGAAAAGAAGTGTAGACTTGATTACAAGGGAAAAAAATGGTGATTGCTGGCAAGTGATTTTTTTTTTCCATTTTAAATCCTCAAGCTCTGAACACAATTGCAGGATAATAAGAATACAGGACAATTCTTAAGGCACTAAATTGAATGTCCTGATTACTTCCTTTTTCCCCTAACACTACAAGTTGTACATATGCAAATACAGCTACGGTATCCTTAAGAAAATCTTTATTAATACAATATACAGAGGGGTTTGTTACAGCTTCCAGTGATAGGTACAAATATAGATGATATGACAGATGTCTATCCTGCAGTAAGCAATAACTCTGCATAAATGCACCATGTCCTTTATATAATGCTATTTTTGAGAGCTATGGAATGTGCATGCAAAAAAGTGCACGCTATTTCCAGAAGCCGTCATAAACTTTGAATCTAGAAAACACTGGCCTTGAGTTTTCACTGTAAGGCATTGCATCCTTCTCCTATCAACGGAAATGCTTTAACTTTGGCAATGCTGTTATCACTGTGCTTGGTATAAAACATGGGAATATTTATGCATATAAATACAGTTAGATGTCAATAGCTATGCCTGCTAGAAAATCAAGCTTTTCTCTACCATGATTTTGTTTTGTGGTGCCCCACTTGGAAGACTGAGAAGCTGGGATTTCTGTGGCCCCAGTGAACTTAACTGCATCCACATGTATAAATTGGGTCCTCACACTATCCTAGTTTCCTATCTCTCATGGCAAAAAGTGTGCTTATCTCCCATTACTGCATATGTACTTTTTACCTCCCCTTGGGTAAGCTTACTCACTACAGACAGCAATGAAACCATTGCTCTCTGAGTATACCAATTAGCAAATTCTGAACTTTGCCACCAGGAAAAAGACACAGCTCAACATTTATGAATGCCTAGCTTTTCAGAATTAGAGTAATTATTCCACCAAACCCACCATCGAATTTCAGACAGGCATTTTAGTAATTCTGTAAGAGGAAAGCTTTTGCTAAAGCCTACTGATATTTTTTTATGGCAGAAATAATACACGGTGAATGAATAATGTGACGAAATGTATTTAAAGTAGAGGAGTATTTTACTTGAACAGTATATTAGACATGCTTCTAGGCTGAACCCTTGATTATAAATTAAAAGTTGGAGCGTTTTGATTGTGTGAACTTCTGAAATCAGATTTTGGGGGTTTAGAAAATTGCTAAAATAATGAAAAGCATATGGTGTCATTAAAATAGATTATAGGGCTATAATAGAGCCATAGACAAAGATGAATTTTAGACAATAAAATTCTATAACTTGTGGTTTTAAAAGTCACAGCTGATTCCTACACCTTACATTTCTGAACTATCCGTTGTTTGTGACTCGATCTCTTATCTTTAACCAAACAGACATTGAAAGATTTTTGTACACAAAGTAAATCTGCATTGAACCTGACAAAGAAGACCCTTTACTTAACTGTTCATTTTTTTCAGCCTTTTAGTCTCATTGAAAGTGGCTGTGACTAATGGTATTTTTATTTGAAGACAATAACGAACTAATTTCACTCTTGAAGAAAAAGACCATGCTATTGCTTTGGGAAATGGTATGTGTAATGTTACAAAAATCTTGCCCTGTTATAGCAAAGTATCATTATTTAATCCTACACAGGAATCCAAGGAATCATTAACCTATTTTATAGACTTATAGGAATCATAGGTTTGAAAGCTCATCTTTTCTATGCCTGATGTCAGAAATATTTGTCATTTACTAAAAGCAAGTGATTTCTTCTAAATCAATGCATCTCATTTTCTCTCATATTATTTTCCCCTTTTTTAGTGAAAGAGCTAGGAATTTACTATTATCCATGCATTTATTTATTTATTCCCTCTCTCCTTCCTTCCTTCCTTCCTCCCTCCTTTCTCTCTCTCTCTCTCTCTCTCTCTCTCTCTCTCTGCCCCACCCCAATGTTAGAAGAATGTTGGGGTTACTTTGATAAACTCCAAAAGTTAAGCTATTTTAAATTCTGCATTTTCTACTCAATTCCCACCCACAAATTAGGTTAAGAAACTATTGTTGCTTGACATTATGCCAGCCACCGTGTAGTGGGAAGACATGGGGCATAAGTTTGTTTTGCTTCTCAAAACATCTAATCCTTCATACTCATCTCAGCTCATGTGCTTACAAACACACAAAAACACACACACACACACACACACACACACACACACACACCTCAGTGTAACCTTTTTTTTTTACAATGAATACTTGCAGAATATTAATTTTCCCATTTTTTCAAGCCTCTCAGGAGTTAATTTCCTTACTTATACTTGTCTTTTATAAACTTTCTCATCAGGAAAGTCTGATTCAATTAGATAAGTCAAATCAACATAATTAAAACAAAGAGATAAGTGCAAAAATGTTACTGTCTGGATATAGATACACAAACATTAGTTTATAGAAATTATTTTCTGCACCATTATACCATTCCCTTGTCTCATTTATATTTGTCCTCTGCTTTTTAGTTCTTTAAACAGGACAAATATAGAATCGGGAACTATAAAATGCTGAAAAAGGTATTTGTTGTGGGCGGGGGTTGGGCTGGGAAAGGGACTGGGCAGGACTTGCTACTGTTAATATGTTTGTACTGCTCTAAGACAGTCTAGAGCTTTTTATATTGCAGAGTTCTGATGTGCCACACCATGGATTGAAGGCTCGGACTCTGCTTTGCTGCATGCCAAGAAAAGGAAGCCTGTCTACAATGGACTGATTGGTCTAGTGCAAAAGGTCACCAAACATTACACATGCCTGCTTGGGACCAAAGTAGAGAAAGGAAATCCTGCCAAGCAGCATTAAGGTGTCTGTTCTCTTCTTAGTATGTGTGCGTTGCTTCTTTAGCATCAATGGGAGTCAAGCATGTGTACTGAAAGAAGAATGGGCTGCTCAGAGTGTAATGGGATCTTTAAATGTGTCAGAGACCACAACACAGACATCTCAGAGGTGGTGGAAAAGCAGTTGGCTTTTGGTTTGTTTGTTTTGTTTTGTTTTTAAGTTAAGGAAACAGCTAAAGAACTAGGAACATGATTCCGAGAAAGTACATGATGGGTAAGATATGACTCTCCTTCCCACATACAGAATACTGAAGAACTCTAAAGAATGGCAGGGTAGCAACGAAATGCTCACTGGATTGGAAGTTACAACCTGTGTTCTAGCGCTACCTCCATCATCATCATCGTCAATGTAATCTCCACCTAGCCCCCAGGCTCCTCCTCTTTAAAATGGAGGAATCACAAACTAACTTGGACAAATCACTTAACTTTTTGGGCCTCCAGGGAATCAAGGATAAGGCGGTTGTTCTACATAATCTCTAAATTCTACTTCAGCTTCAAAATTATTAAGATTCTAAATATATACAATATGCCTGCACTTATCAAAAGAACTTAAAATCATAAAAAGAAAAGCAGTTTCATTTCTGAAACCTTTTGAAGACAACGCACATCAAAATACAGTTTGTAATTGGAGATCTCTAGTAAAACTCAGATTATCCTCCACTTTCTCACCACTTGTACTGGCATAGTCGATATTAGGTATCAGAGATAGACCATGTTTTTCTGAGTATATTTGGCTTGACAAGACTACAACTAACATGTACTCCAAGGGGGTCAAGAACAGAGGACAACTCAACAAAACAACACTTACAGCAAAGAATTAGAAACGAAGTGGATGGATGACGAGCCTATTGTTGTAGAAGAAAGTAATAGAATATCAATGCACCATAAGAAACAACAAACATAAACATTTAGAAAAAACTGGTGAGCACTTTTATGAAAAGATACTGAGTGAAGACAGAAATATCAGAACAATTTGTATACTAATGGCAGTGATGTAAAAGATAACAACATTTAAAGATGGCAGACATCTGAATAAGGCAGTGGCCGATCCTGGCTTCAGAAAACTATCAGTGAACCATCCCTCTCCTCCCAGCAGAGGCGGCGGACTATAAGTCCAGAAAGAGGCATACGTTATCAGGCGTGGACAATGTGTTGATTCGTTTTACCTAACTGTATTTCTTGGTCTTAAGAAAGTCTATTGGCGTGACTGGTGCAGGAAGTCATTGCAAAGTGACAACGATGGGGGTTATTTTGGTTATTGTTGCTTGTTTTTCAACAATATCAGTAAGCTTTTATTTTACAAAAAGTTTGGAGTTTTATCTAAACAGGTAAACTCAATTAACTGGTAAATTGAACAATTTAAACTAATCTATATCAGCTTTTCATTTTACCTAGCTTTTTCATTTTCCTCTTGGAAAATGCTCTGAAAATAATTGAAGCTTTATCTACACTACAGTAAACATCTAATTAACTATTTGTCCCTCCCCCTTATCCCAACTAAAAAAAATGGTCCTTTCCTTTTCATTTTCAAAATGTATGGCTTCCAGTGGATTCTACCCTAGTAACTCCCACAGTACATAGAAGATGCACCCAAGAATGAAGAAAATGGTTTATTTGGAGGCTGCATATATGAATTTTCAAAAGTATCAGTTTTATGGTATTATACCAAATTGTTTGGAACAAAAAAAACCCCACCTGATTATAGCACCTTTCAACTCCTGGGTCATGATGAATCTTTTCATAAATCTTCTCACTAACTAGTGTTAATAATGCTTGTCAATACTAAAATATGCACATTTCGCACACATAATTAGGGCTGAGGTACCCAAACTGCCCATACATCCATCCACCCACATTTCTTCTTGTGTAAACATTAAAAAAGATAGGTCATTAAGTGCTCTTCCTCAAAAATAGTTTAAATATGATTATGGAAATATTGTCTTACAACAAGCCTGTTGAATTTATATTTCAGTATTACAAATGTATAGTAATTTAGTAATTGAACTTGTAATAATTCAACAAACATTTATTAAGCATGTACTCTGGGTAAGATTTTGCTTTATGTGTTGAGATACAAAGGCATAAGCAAAATATTCCCTGTCCTCAAGGAACTTGAATTCTAGCAGAGAATACATCATCTACACATGGCAATTTTAAGAGGAGAACAGTAATTTATAGGATACAGAAAGGAGGTCTTGTAGAAGGAGGTTCCTGTGCTGTGCTTTAAAGGAAGCCAGAGGTTCTACAAGAAGAGAATGGAGAGGAAGTGAATTGCAGAAGTAAGGGGCCACTTGGTGCAATGACACAGAGATGAGATGCTGTATTTCATCTTAGAGGCAATAAAGAACCACTGAAGATCTTTGAGTAGGTGGGGTGCTGTAGTCTGACCTGTGTTTCAGGGACATTGATGTGGTAGCTGTTGGACAAGACCATTTGGAGAAGAGAAAGAGAAAGGAAGAACACATAAGAGGATAACTGCAATTAGTATATGTAAAGAGGGAGGGCTATGCTGGTAAATGCTTAACAACCCCTTCTCCAAAATGTATACTAAATATAATGCGGTTATAATAGAATAAATATAACAACATAATAAAACATAATTTTATATACATATGGGATATATTTTAAAGTTTAATCTACATTAAAATTTATTCCACTATTTTCCAAAGTTTAGACAATCAATAGAACAATAAAGAAACCTCTGATTTGTAATGTTTATTGACTTCTGAGGTTTAAATTCTCACACTGAAAATTTAACAATTGGCTCTCCCAGGCTAGGGGAGTTGGCTCCAACACACACTGGGATGAGGCCTTAAACCAAGGAATAGGCTGTCTGAGTAGAGAAATAAGGTTGGATTTAAGAAATGTTGTACAGGTGTAATAGCAGTAGGTAAGTTTGTCAAAGGATTTTAAAATAAGAACAACCATGTGAAAGACTGCTCCAAATCACTAAGGATTAGGGAAGTTTAAATGAGGACTCTTCAGTTTGGATTCACACAGTGTAGACTGGCAAAGATCAGAGAGATGAAAACAGTGAATACTGGAGGGTCTATAGGAAGCAAGCACTCTAATATACATCCTAAAGCCAGACATGAAAAAGGTGCTCAAATACAGCCGATTGCTTGAAGTTCTTATAGACCTCAGACTCACTATTCTCTCATTATTGAATTGTACATTGGTCTATAACCATTCTGAAAAGCAATTTGACATAACCTTGGACCTAGTAATACCATTGCTGGGTAAATACAGCAAAGAGGGCCACTAGATCCAGATTGCTCCGGAGGAGAAAGTGAGGCTGGTGACCTTGCACAGCCCTCCCTCCCTCAAATCAAAGTCAACTGCAAGTCATGTCATCTTTTCCCTGATGTCATGTCCTCTTCAAAAATGAAGGACAAACAGAACCTGCAAGTAGTCCAAGCTGCCTGAATGGGGACCCAGCCAGTTGGGTAACTCAATTCGTCCTCTCCCTCTCCTTCTCCTCTCCAAAGGAAGGTAAACTTTGATGGCCCAAAGCTCCCCAGTTAACTTGGAGTTTACTGGCTAGATTCCTTGATTCCTTCCTTGACTCCTTCCTTCCTTCCTTCCTTCCTCCATCCCTCCATTCCTCCCTCCTTCCTTCCCTTCCTTCTCTCCTTCCTTCCTTCTCTTTTCTCAAAGACCAGACCTTAAACCCATGTCACTCTGAAGCTCATAGATTGGATCAGAATAGGTTCCTGCCGAAGCTCCACTTAATGCCTGTATTTTGGGCTCTCCTGGCTCAGGGTGAATGTCAACGATAACTGTTTCTCTTTTGACCAACAACCTAGAGGGTCTTCCCCTCCCAGTTGGTTTGTTTTTTGTTTTCTTTTTTCTAATTAAAGGGGCCATCCCTTGACTGCCTTCTTAAAGAGGCCTATTGACTGAATGATCGTTACTTTACTCTAAGTGAGCACCTCAAAAGACCTTAGCCTAAAAGGGCCAGGGTCTCCCACTGCATCCTGGGCCATCTCCAGTCATCCTGGTGAATATCAGGTTACTGGACCCAGATGGCTCTGGAAGAGAAAGTGAGGCTAGTGACCTTGCACAGCCCTCCCTCACTCAAATCAAAGTCAACTGCAAGTCATGTCATCATCGCCCTGATGTCATGGTCCTCTTTGAGAACGAAGGACAAACACAACAACAAGGATGAAGAGGCAAAAGAAAAAAGGAAAGACCCCATGTGCACAAGAAATATTTATAAGAGCACTTTTTATAGTAGCAAAGAACTAGGAGGAAAGTTGTGGTTTGTCACGAGCTTCCGAAGCCTCGTAACTATGCTCGGGGTTCCCCCCAAGCCCCAGGCCTCTGCCTAAGCAAAGGGCCTGATCTTGCGGACAATGTACGGGGCGGGAGCCGAAAAGATGGTGAATGACTCCGTTTATTATTTCAGCAAGCAGCACATTTATACCTTTAGTGATGTAGGTACACTCTTTGGTTACGTGGGTGAAAGACAGGTGAAAACTCAATACACCTGGGTCCTAGGACCGCCCTGACTCCGCCTACTCTCCTCCCCTTCTCTTCCCCAGCTACCCGAAGCTCCCTGTGGGCAGGCAGTCCAGGCAAAGACCGGAAACTCCACGTGGTCAGGCAGCCGGAAGTTCCACACGCTCTGCCAGAGAGCCGGAAGTTCCACGTGGTCAGGCAGGTCCGACCTGGAATCGCTAGGGAGGCAACAAAGGCGAGACCCCTCCTCCTGGCTCCACCCACATCCCAAAGCCCTGAGTCTATCTCAGCAGGCCCCTGGGCCTGGAGGTCCAAGGAGGACAGGGCTCAGCTCTAACTCGGCCCGCAACAGTGGTTCAGTCACTTTTCAGTAGTGTCTGACTCATGATCCCATTTGGCGTTTCCTTGGCAAAGATACCTGGAGCTCATCAGTTGGGAAATGGCTGAAGAACAGGTCTAGCTAGGGGGTGTAATAGATACGTGTTTGGCCTGGAATCAGGAAAACCTGAATTCAAACACAGTCTCTGATAACTAGGGGTGTTACCCTGGAAAGAAACTCAATGTCTGATTCAGTTTCCTCAATTGTAAATAACACAGAAAAACCTTACAGGTTTGTTGTAAGGATCAATTGAAATTGAAATATAGTTCCTGGTGGAGCAGCTAGATGGTGCAATGGACAGGAGTCAGGAACACCTGAGTTCAAATCTGACCCCAGACACTTACTGGCTGTGTGACCCTGTACAAGTCACTTAACACTTTTGCCTCAGTTTCCTCATCTGTCAAATCAGCCGGAGGAGGAAAAGGCAAACTACTCTGGTATCTTTGCCAAGAAAACCCTAAATGGGGTCACAAAGCGCCAGACACAAATGAAACAACTTAACCACAACAGATAAAGGCTTATTTCCTTTCTTACTGCACCATAAGAAGTAATGAATATTAAAAATTGAATGAGATATGAGAGCCACATCATGTTATAGCTAGAGCAGAAGAAACACAAATGTCATTGGGAATTCTTCTTCCCAAGGCAAAACCAAGGGCGCTTACGGAGGGCAGCACAAATAACAGTCCTTCCATTCGTACCAAGAAAGTGCATGGCCCCTCTGGGCTGCATGGCACGGCAACTGGCATGGCCAAGTGTTCCTTAGCCCTTTGTCTCTGGGAGACCTCAACGTCCTCGAGGTCTTGACACCCTTAGCTTTGGAATTCTTCCCCCGGTGCCCTTAAGATCTCAATATGGGAATGCTTCATGAGCGACCTACTAAATACACATACACACACACACACTGCTATTATGGTCAGCTATGTTTTGTTCCCCTACCACTGTCTTGCCGTCTTGCCTTGCTGTACATGTATATTACGGGCCAGACAATCGGATGTCGGCACCTGAGGAAATGGTCACCACTATTTGGTACTAGTTACAGTTTTACGGAACGAGCTTTCATACCACCTAGTCCAGATCCATGAGCGTTCTGTTCAGAGTGCCTGCTGCTAGGCTATTGGGCTCACAGAATCATTTGAGAAATTAGTGAATGACTTCCTGTGAAGTATCAGTCTTTATGTAGATTACTTGAAAAGGTCCTTTCTTAATACAAAGAACTCCAATGTTTATTTCCCTGAACACGCTTTCTGAAAATTGTGATTCTGAGGACTTGGCAATCTGTTGTTATCATCTGAAATGAATGTGTGATATACAATAAAGGCATAGTCATGCTCCGACAAAGTGGCAGGGCAGAATTTTTGGTCTGTAGTACTGCGGTTGTATATTGACGATAAGAGTAAAGAAAATAAATACGCTGGAGTTTCCCTCCAGTGTTGTATTTACGGCCTGATATCTAAAAGATTGTGTTTAAAACAAGGACTCAGCCATTTCTCTCAGCACCTACCTTCTTTCTGGAATAGTCCCCTCTCTGTCCTCCTCTAATGGTCAGCACCACAAACACAGGCCTGGCCTTCTGGATGATCTCAGTCAGTTTTCTTCTTTCATCCTCCTCCTTTCCAATTCAAATGACTTGGTCTCAGACTTCATTTCAAATCCTAAAATAAAACACAATATAAATAAATTAATCTATGCTTACACTAATACTCTTATCTTCTCAAATTACTTTGTATTTATTTACCTACATATGTATTATATCCTCTTACCCCTTCCCCATAGGAGAATGTAAGGTATTTGAAGGCAGGAAATGATTTATTTATTTTGCTCTTGCAACCTTAAGGTCCAGCAAATAGTAGGCAGTTAATGTTTATTTAAATGAATAAGTCCCAGGCTTTTGGTCCCAGGCAAAAGAGAGACATTTTGCAATCTGCTTTTCTACTTTCTCTTCATTCTCCACTCTCCCAGAAGACCACGAGGTCAGGAATATGATGCTATGACTTGCAAGTGAATTGGATTTACATGAGGTAGGGCTGTGCCAAGGCACTGGCTTCACTCTCTCCTCTGGAACTCTCTGGGTTCAGTGGCAAGATCAGGATAACTGGAGACGGCCCTGGATGTGGTGGGAGAACGTGGCCTTTTTAGCTCAGGTCTTTAACAGGTCTCAGTTTCAGTGATGAAGGCTAGGTGAGAAATGAGGCAAAGAATAGCCTCTTTTACCTGGTCAACAAAAGAAAGAAAGAAAGAATAAGTCTGGGAGGGGAAGACCCTCAGGGCTCCTGGTCAAACCAAAAACAACTGCTATTTACCATCACTCCAGATGTTACCAGCCTCTGGTGTTTACAACAACCATGACACAATCTCTAGCAGCCTAATTTTCTAATAATAAATGGTGTTGAGGTTTAGGGATCCTGAGACCCCAAAATAGTGACACACAGGTCCTGCCCAAATGAAGAAGGCCCAAGTCTTCTTTCAGCCAAAGAAAAACAAAGTTTACTAAAAATCCACCATATTGGCCAGACTCTTAAGGAATGTGAGTAATTGTATTGCTAACGTAAGCAGGCCAGATTGAATCTGAGCCCTTTCATGAAAACAACATGGATCTTTTTGTACAGAAAGACTGTGGGGGGGATGTAGCGTTGGCCAAATAATCTGGGGTGACTGGAGGAGGGCTCTAGGGAGGATCTTGATGGGAGTGGCCAGCAGGCTGAGTTGATTAGAGGATGGAAGCCAACCAAGGGAATGAGGTTTAGATAGGATCAAGGGTGGGAAGTAGCTAGAGGCAATCCAGAGGTAATAGACAGTGAAGGCCTGGGCTAGGTTAAGGGTAACAGAGAATTGGGCATAGAGATAATGAAAGGCCAGTTGAGGGGATTATATTGGAGCACCAGATCCAGTGGGAAGATTCGAGGAGAGTTCAAGGGGGTTTCTAGAGCCTGTACCCCATCAAATGGGACTTAGAGGTTGCTAAGGAGAAATTATATAATATCTTCAATGTGTAGGATGTCATTAGAGAAATGTATAACTGGAAACAATATTGGTTAGGCTGTGTGCTCCACTGACATTCATTCAGTAACAAGAGAATGTGAGGGAGCCTGTCAGCATGCTGTGTAGACTCTGCAGAAAATTTATGGTAATGCATAGACAAGAGTTACATGGAATGGGCAGTAGCGATGGGTTGCTATTTTGTGCCCATATTGATGGGATCACAGATGCATTATGGTATTAGAATACTAGAGACTTAAATGGTTCTGTGTGAAGGTTGGAATTTAATAATTAGGTACCTACTTCATAAAGTTGTGAAGTTCAAGTGAAATAAAGCCGTATTTAAAAATCAGTGTAATTAATTACCAAGACATATGGCATGGTGCATAGTGAGCCAGGCTTGGAACCAGAAAGACCTGGTTAAGCGTTTCCTCTGACATGTTTTCGGCCATATGATCCTGGGCAAGTCAACTAGCTTCTCAGTGGTCTACTATAAACTGAAGTATTGGCCATCTGAATTGGTAAACTGGGAGACAACTGATACATTCAGAAAGAGTCTCGTCATCTGGCAGTTCCCTTTATACCAATGAATCAGAGGTTCAATATCTTTCCCTATGACTACCAGGATCAAAACAGAATTTGGGAGTAAACCACTGTTATATTCTGAAGATTCAATAACAGGAGAGCTGGGAGAGTCTGAGGTCTATCAGAAGTTCACAAAGTTTGCTGCATTAGGGTGCCTTTGTGATGCCTGACCTCTCCGGGTCAGCCCTGCCCCCAAATTCTCCTAAATGAGTTGCAGGTAGACAGTTCTCTGTCTGGTGGCAGTGTTACCCTCTAGGATAACCTTTTTTCTTAACTTTTTTTTTTGTCAAGCACCCCTTTGTCAGCCCGGTGAAGCCTATGGAATCCTTAGAATAATGTTTTCAAATACATAAAATAAAATGCAAAGGATTACAAAGGAAACCAACTATACTGAAATACAGTATTTTTTTTTAGCAAGTTCACAGAACCCCTGCATCTAAGGTGTCTGCAAATCCTAGCTCCGTTAGTACTTAGAAAATTAAAATTTAAGATGAGGGTCTAATGAAGTGTGTTCTGTGAACCAGGTTTCCCCTGAAGCTTGTCAGGATTTGAAGATACCCACCAATGAGGAATTAGGCTTTAAGAATTTATCATTTCAAATCATAATCATTTACTAATTGAATTGAATTAGGTATTTTTGTGAAATCAATGGGTTTTTAAAAATATTTGGAGTTGGCTGAGAAAAATATTTCTTGAACATGTTCCTTTCTCTTTTTTCTATCTCTAATTTATACCCATCTTTATCTTCTATAGTATATTCGCTCCCTAGTACACTCAAGGACTAAACCAGAAACCAAAATGTATAAGTATTACCACCTCCAGGTAGATAATTCATCACATTTGTTCTCTGATGACCCATATAAGGGATGACGTACAAAAAGAAGGAGAAATGCTTTATTGCATTTCACTTCCCTACTATCCTCAAATAGGCTATATTATAATTTCTACTAGTGGAGTGAACAAGCAAGTTAAGTTAATAAGCATTTATTAAGCACTTACTATGTACTAGGCACTACACTAATACAAGCAGAAAGACAGTCCTTGCCCTCAGGGAGAGCAGGCATTCTAAACACATTCTAATGGGGAAGACAACTGAGTCAATCAGTAAGAGTCAATAAACATTTATTAAGCACTTATTATGCGCCGGGCATCCTATTATGTGGTGAGGGTGCAAAGAAAGACATAAGAGAATTCCTGCCTCTACAAGCTTATGATCTCATTGGGTAAGAACACACAAAAAAGCTGAAAGTGGGGACAGAGGGGTGGTACCCGGCATGGAAGCATGGTGACATCCTACAGCTGGGGTGGGAACTGATCTGAGTAGAGGAGAGTTTACGAGTTGATGTCATCTTGCAAGACGTTGAGTGTTTGGAGATCATGAAGTCCAAGACAGCAGCCTAGTTTTGGATGCCTTCTTTAAATGGAAGTACTCATTATGCAACAAATAATGAATCAACACACTACTGAAAGGGAATGGACATCCACATTGACTCAACTAAATTAAAAAATAATTGATAGTTTGTAAGGCACTCTTCAGAAGGCAAATAAAATAATTGTTAGAGTTGATTTCATCATGAACCTTAGCCTTGTGAAAGCCTCTCTTTCTTCTTTGGCAAAAGAGGCCATTGCGTCCTCTGGGTTTTGTTTAGGATTCCATTCTGTCAAATGACTGGGAAGCTGAAATTGAACTCTTGGGCACTGAATCAGAGATAAATTCATACCACTCTTCCTTATAATATTCAAGATCAACCGTATGGTTGGTCTAACTAGAGTACTGATCCAAAGCTTATTCTAACTTATTAGCAAACCATCCTAATGAGGGGTTTAATCCACTTAAACATCTCCATGACGAAGCCTTCCCAAACTGTTATTTTCAATATTTCAAGTACACGCATCAGCACGTGGTCCAGAATCAAGCAGATCGACCTCAAAAGCCAGTGCCTCCTTCACCTTCACATAAAAGGAAGCTAAAAACTAAGGAGGGTAGTGCTGAAGCTACCTGGCATTGGGAGAAATGGGATTTCAAGTCTGGAGATACGGTTAACTTGAGTGTTCACTTTAAATGGAGTTTATAAAAAGAATCAGCCAATTAGAGGGAAAGGCCAAAACCTTTGCAGAGGCAGAAAGTTACTTAGAATGTATGAAGGCAGTCACTGGGTATGAACATGAGGCAAAAATCTCTATCCTCAAAGACCTAAAAATCTAACGAGGGAGACAACACCAAAATATGTACAAATGAGCTACATGCAGGAAATAATTGACAAGGAAAGGTACTAGAATTAAAGGGGCTTGGGAAAAGTTTCCTAGAGGAGATGAGATTTTAGTTGGGGCCTAAAGGAAGTCACGGAAGCTAGCAGGCAGCAATGACTAGGGAGAGTATTCTTAGGCATGGGGGACAGCCAGAGAAAATGCTTGGAACTGAGAGAAAAAATGTCTTGGTCATGGAACAGCAAAGAGGCCGTGGTCACTGGACTGAAGAGTGAATGGTGGGGGTAAGGTGTGAGAAGACTGGAAACATAGGAAGGGGCTAGGTTATGAAATTCTTTGAACACCAAATAAGATTTTGTATTCGATCCTGGAGCCACCGGAGCTTACTGAGTATGGGAGTGGACACGGTCTGACCTGCGATTTAAGAAAATCACTTTGGCGGCTGAATAGAGAGGATGGAGTGAGGAAACACTTGAGGCTGGCAGACCAATCAGCAAGGCCACTATAATAGTCTAGGTGTGAAGTGACACTGTCAGAAGAGAGAATGGGAGTATTCTAGGGATGTTTCAAAAGTGAGATCAATAGGTCTTGGCAACAGATTGGATATGGAGAGTGAGAGTTAAGGAAGAGTCGAGGTGACACCTGCGCCATGAGCCTGGGGGACTGGGAGGATGATGTTGCCCTCTACAATAATAGGGAAGATAAGGAAGAGGGTAGTAGGGGGAAATAGAGTGAGCTCTGGTTTAGACATATTTTAAGATGTCTACCAGACTTCTGTTTTGAGATGTCTGAAAGATACAGGATTGGAGGTTAGAGAGGTTGGGCAGAATAGGTAGATTTCAGAATCATCAGCATAGAGCTGATGAGATCACCAAGTGAAATCGTACAGTGGGAGAAGAGGGCCTAGGACAGAGCCCTTCATGACACCTATAGTTAGAGGGGTGTGATCTGAACGAGGATCTAGCAAAGGAGGCTGAGAGGGAGGAATCTTAAAGGAAGAGAACATGGAGAGTAGTGTCCTGAAAATCTAGAAAGAAGAGAGTTTTAAGGAGAAGAAGGTGATCAATATTGTCAAAGGTTGCAGAGGTTGAGGAAAATGAGGAACGAGAAAAGGCCATTGAATTAAGAGATCACTGGTAACTTTTTGGAGACATCAGTTGCTATGAAATGATGAGGCCCGTCCAGAGGTAGATGAGCCTTCAGGGTGAAGATGTTTCTCTGATATTATAAAAAGTTTTGGGAGAAACATTCATTAGGCAACTCTTATGTAGCAGACATTGCGTTAGAAGACAAAACTCCTCAAGGAGCTTATATGCTATTGTGGGCGGTGGGGAGGGGGAACATGGATAAGAAAAATTAAGTGTAAATACACACACATACACATGTAATTTCCCAGGGTAGGGAGAGGTCATAGGTCCAATGTGAAGGACACAAAGAAAAGATCCAGCAGAGTAGGACAGACACACCGGAGGGATGGGGCTGACATGGGTGGTCATGAAGGAATAGGATGGTCACAGCAGTGGTGGCCAGGGAAGGGAGCTCTGGTGTAGGGCCTAGGCAGTCTACAATTCACAACCACAAGGATTCTTAATAGATCCATAGGACCATGGATTGTTAAACTCTTCACAGCAGCAATGGAAGTGTTGGTTCGTCGCTAAGCAAGAGGTAGAAGTGGGGAGGAATATACAAATCACCAAGAAGATGGTGAATCTACCATCCCAGTGCCAACGGTCAAAGAAGTGATCGGTGAGGTCCTGGGACCTGGCACGTAATTTTATTTGTATTTCATCTTAATCTGCTTTGTGGGCTAAAAGGCTATATAACTTTTGTCATATATGTGTGTGATTTGAATTACCTAGCTTGATCAAACATGTGAAAGTTTAAAACTTCAACAAAAGTTTTTGTGAAGTAAAAAGATGAATCAATTATTAGCTTTGGCTACATTTTTCTCTGATATATACATTTATATGTATCTGTGTGTATATAATATACACATAGTATATAAAAGATTTTATATAAATACACATATACAAAATTTTCTTTTGAAATATTTGCTTTAAACATACAATATAATATTGTTAAAAATTACCATTTATACATTGAAACCTTATTGCTTCAAGACCACATACATTTACACTGGCAATTATTTCCTGAATAATTTTTTCTCAGCAAATGTTCTATCTAGGAGCATCTTTATAGCCTAAAAACTTTTTCAGTTGTAAAATTATTTGTTTTTTTCTTCTATAAATGCTTCTGATTTGGAAACATTTGGGGTGAAATAATATTTTTCTTTTGCAGCCAAGTATTCACAACTCCTTATGAATAGCAATGAAAAATTACTGTCCAGTGCCTGCATTTGCATAGAACATCCTAATTATGAAGGTACTGCTATGCTTTCAAAAAAAGTTCTCTCTAAAACCTTCTAGACAAAACAATCATTTGGAAACAGTTAGGAGTCTCTGAAAGAGAATGTGCGGTTAGGTGGACATATTGTCCATATAGACTAATGATTTCTCTGATAGTTTTGTTAGGAACTTGAGATTTAAGGATACAGAAGTACTTGAATAAGATTCTTATTGATTAGGCCTCAATCTGACACAGTTCCTTCTAAATGTGTATAACCTGACTCTAAATAGTAGTCAACAATAATGTGCTGTATGCTTATTTTCACTGCTGCTACTTTAGTTTTAAATCCCAAATTTTTAACATGCATCAGTATGATATTTCCTCTTATTAATTTCTGATGTGGTTTTGCTTATTAATATGTGATTCACAGTTGCACATACTCCAAGTCGTTGAATCACAGGTGGCTCACCCAGTGCTGTTTTAATTCGGACCCTATTTTTAACAGGCCATGGTTCTGTTATGTCAGTTTAAATACATAGTGAATCACAGTACGTTTGTTGGAAAGCTGGATCTTTGAAAAATCTCATTGTGGTTTCCTTATTGCATTTTACTAGATTTGTAACTTGTTGTTACTGCCTTTGTTTGTAGGATTTTGTCATCCTACTATTAATACAGTAGAAACACCAATTTACTGTGTTTCTGTAGTCTTATAAATATTAATAAAACATCTATTTCTGAAATTGTGTTCAAATGAAAGCCTAAATGGTTTTCTCATTAAATTTTATACAACTTTGACTAAAACAATTTGCTGTCTTTTCTGTTTACAAGTAATTGCTTGGAAAGTCTTTTTAAGCACAAGAAATACTTTGTTTCTGATAAACAACCTTCACATGATCTTGAAATAGGGTGGAAAAGACATTAAGAATTTTTAAAAATTAAGGGGCTGTGTCATTGTGAAAGATAAAACTGTTGGCATTGCACGTGTTATAGAGTTATTCATTCATTTAATAAGTTCTTAAGATTTGGTGGGAATTAAATGGAATTTGAACTTTGATGCTTTTACACATGTGTTTCACTTCAAATTGATAAGCTTTTATTCAATGCTTACTTCAGTGTTAGGCATTGTATTAGGTGCTATGGCCTCAAGGACAAAACTACCAAATATCCTTGTCCTCAAATTGCTTATAATCTACTGGAACACATCTACATAAATAATTCTTCCAGTAGCCCAGGTTGTAGGCCTTCACATCATTTCATTCTTTAGGAGTTCTGTCCATGTTTTCTCTTAAGGACTAACCAGAGGGTGTCTTCCTTTTACCTTTTAAGGACTAACAACATACCACTTCAGTTGTAGAGAAACAGACACGTGAACAAACTGGACAAATTAGATTTTAACCAGAGTAGTGTTTCCCCCACTTTTTCATCGTGTTAGAACCCTTCAGTTTAATAAAAAGCTTTGGCAGAACTTTTGAAGTAAAATCTTCTAAAATTATTTTTTAATCAAACAAACCTAATAATATTAATAGCATTTAATAAAAGAACCCTACTAAAAACAACATAAGGTTCATTAAACCTTTAAAAAAAAAAACCAAACTATGTTATTGGGTTCTTTCAGTACAGTTAGAGAAACTTTCATCTTAGACCAATGTGTCACTTGGGTTATGGCCAAACGGACAAATGAAATGTAACTTAACTCCAAACCCACAAAAATACTGAGCTGGGCAAAAAGATAGGTTTTCTAGCCTAATGATACTAAAGATTCTCTTTATGGCCTCTACATAACTGAGTGGGTCATTCCTGAAGCATGTGAGTTTATGCTACGTCTAGTCTACCATCCATCAATACCTTTTGATAATTCGTATTTCCAAATGGAATAATCTTCACCAGAAATGTATCAGCATCATTACGTCGTCATCAACCCAATCATTGTTATGCAGAGCAAAATGCTTTATATACACTAGACAAAGCATATGTATTTGTTGAACTGAATTAAATTTGAACACGTGACTAAGGCTCAAAAGATCCTCACTGATTTGACTCTCATTCACTGCAGCCATGGCCATCTATAGTCAATCAATCACCCAGTAAGCATTTATTAAGTGCTTCATATATGCTAAGAACTGTACTAAGTATTAGATCGGGGGAAAAACATGGCCCCTGCAATCAAAGAGCTTATTCCAAGGACGGAAACAACCAATAAATAACTATGTACATACAAAACATATATGATGTAAATGGAAGGTAATCTCAGAAGGAAGGAACTTGGAGGGGAGGGGTCTGGAAGGGCAGGGAAGGTGGGATTTGAATGAGGTCTTGAAGGAATCCAGGGAAGCTATGGAAATTAATTAAGATGTGGCTATGAGACATAATGGTAAAATACGTAAAGAATGTCTTCTGTATCTCTTCCTGTATTTGCTTTTGTTTCAACCTCTCTTTTTCTGTTAGTTTATGATCTTGATGCTGGGAACTCAGTTTGCTCATCTGGAAAACACAGGTAACATAAAAATACCTCTCTGCCTGCCACACAGGGTTGTGAAGAAAATCAAGAGAGATCCTATCTTGAAAGATCCTCATAAACTGTAAATTAAAATAGGTATTTATTTATTATTTTATTGTTATTAATATTTTGTTGTTGTTTTGGCTATTTGGCTAAATGCAGATATAAAGGTCATTTCATTAGGAGCTATAAAATCCCCTAAACTGATGCTGAATAGAAAGCATAGCGTGGTACAGTGGAAAGGACACTGGACTAGCAATCCAGATGTCTGGGCTGTATTAGCAATAAAACTGGAAATTTCTAATAATTTCAATTAGCTGAATGACCTTGAAACTGTCATGTTTTGGGGTCTTTGATTTTTCACCTACAAAATGAGATTAAATTAAAGGATTTGTAAGTCCACTTCTGATTCTAAAATTCTGTTGTCCCTCTATGAAAACTGACTAGTAGAACCTAGTACAGTGCTTTGCATACAAGAAGAAAGAAAGTCTGGTTGGTGCTTAATAAATGTTTATTGAATAGACCCTTTATAAGAACAGATACAGAATGTCAATTCAAGGCAGTAAGCATTTATTAAGCACTTAATATATGCCAAGCACTGTGTCATGTTGTGGATACAAAAATATAAAGAAAAGTAAAAATAAACTAAACATCCCTGCTGCCAAGGAATATACAGTTTAATAGAGGAGACAACCTGAAAACAATTATATAGCAATGCTATTTTGTGGGTATATATGTATGTACACACATGTATGTATGTATGTATGTATATATATTGTATATATGACTATATTTACATACTACATATTCGCACATACATGTATATTGCTGTTATCACCGTTGAGTTATTTCAGTTGTGTCTGACTCTTCACGACCCTGTTTCGGGTTTTCTTGGCAAAGATACTGAAGTGGTTTGCCATTTCCTTCTCTGGCTCATTGTGCGGATGGAGAGACTGAGGCAAACAGGGTTAAGTGACTCACCCAGAGACCCACAGCTAGTGAGTGCCTGAGGCGAGACTTGAACTCATGACGATGAGTCTTTCTGACTCCAGGCCCAGCACTCTATCTACTGCAACACATAACTGCTATATCTATCTGTCTGTCTGTTGAGCATGCCTACTCTGCTTAATAGGGAGCCAACTACATTCCACATTGGGTAGGGGTATCCTTCTTAATTGGCTGCCTGTAACATGAAAAGTAGTGTGGCTGAGCTTGCTCTTTCGGCCATTTTTTTTGGCTATTCCAGTTGCTGTGCCCAGCATAGACACCATGAACTGAATTGATAAGAAGGGAAAGGGACTTGCTCTTCCCCTGCTCGCTCTCTTTTACTCTGGCTCCAAAAAGTGGGTCTGGAGGTGTTTATTTCTACTTTGTGTTATCTGTCCTCAGTTTCAGGAGACAGAAGTGATCCCTACTAGATCAGGAGTTTTAGCCAAGGCAGTAACATTGGAGCCAGAATTGTAGGTGGGACAGTAGAACCAGTCACTCAGCATGGAAAGATCAGAGGAGAAAAGAGAGAGCTTATACAATACATGTTGGGAATGTGGAATTGACAGGTCTTAGATACTGACTGGATAGAAGCAGTGAGAGAGAGTAAGAAGTTGAGAATGAATGTGTAAATGAGTAACTTCCCCAACCTATTTACCCACAAATTAAGAAGAATATATAAATCCAAACTGAAAGAATCCCCAAATGATAGCAGAAAGTGAGTGAGAGAATCTCTATCTAAATCCTAACTCTTCCACATAGTCTATGTGACCTTGGTTGAAGTTTCCTGTGCTTCAGTCTTCTAATTTGTGAAATGGGAAGGGAGAGAGTTGGAATACATGACTTCTAAAGTCCCTTCCAGCTTCTAAATCTTTGAATCTACAACCCCCCAAAATGTTCTATGATTTCACTGAGGAGACTCTCCCAACTTTCTTTGTTAGGGATTCTTCTAGGTCTATTCCATGCATTTCCATGAGTTTGAAGCCAACAGGAGGTTGGCAGTTTATATCTTCATACTTCCCTAAGAACAACTGAAAAGCCACTTCTAGAAGTCCCACCAACTGATTGTTGTAGATTCTTCACTGCTAATAAGAATCAGCATCATAATGAAATCCTTGACTTCAACATTTCCTAATCTGACATAGAATTTAACCCCTGTCTCCACAGACCTTCTGAGTTGTGAAGGAACCTTGGAAACCATCTAGCATAACAGAACTGAAGATAAATTCTCTCTGCCATGTAACTGAAAAGTGGTCACTGGATAACACTAATTGTTAAGGAACCTTGCCGCCTTATATCAAGCCTAACATTGCCTTTTTGTACCTTCGATCCATTTCTCCTAGTTCTGCCAAGCAGAATAAGGCCACTCCCTCTTATGTGAAGATCATTATTGTTTGCTTTAGCACATACACCTCTTCCCCACCTAATTATTCATTCAGAGGCGAACTTTCTGGTGTTGAACCTAATTAAGATGGTCCTTGGATGATCTGGCTCAAATTTGCTGTCCTTCAGTATAGCCTTCAAGACCCAAGAATCATCAGAACAGTACTTTTTTGGAGGCTTGCTAGAAACAAAGGGGATTATTATTTTGACAGAGCACTTTTCCTACCCCCAAGTTGCAAAGAAATTCATATCAGTATTCCAACAGTCTGCTATGTACCCCGTATTGTTATTTGTATGGTACTAAACAGAGGCTCAAAGAACTTAGGTGCTTTTATAGTTTCACAAAATTGAGGGTAGAGCCTTCCAAATAAATCCATACTCTTAAAGAATTTCCAAACTACCTGTAAATGATCCTTCCTCAACATAATAGATACTTGCATTATAATTGTGATTATAATTAAGCAGCAGTTGGTTTGTTTATTCTTCATGTAGCGTTTTATCCTTGGGGGGTAAGTTTATGTGTCCATATTGAGAAGGAATAAAGAACAGATCTGAGGAAAGGAATAATCAGAAAAAATTGAAGTGACTGAAGGTGACCTTGACATAAGGGAGTGTTGGTGTTTCTTCACAAGTGGGAGTCCCATTTATGTTTTTTGTTTTAAGAAGCAAGAGTTAAAGGAATGTGTGAAGTGTGTATGGTGATGAAAGGTTGAAGTTTGGTTTTGAAAGTATTTGTTGAGAATGGAGTAATTAAATGAGAGTATGTTCAGTCTAAGAGGCAAGGAGGAAGGTAGGTAGAGTTTCTGCTTTTTTCTTTTAAAATTTTCCTGAGCAGTGAGGGTGAATGGTGTCTGTGCAAACACACATAGACACATATACGTACATGCGTATGTGTGTGTGTGTGTGTGTGTGTGTGTGTGTGTATATATATATACATATACATATATATATATATATATGCCAACTAATGGGAAAGTGGATTCAGGTTCAATATTGAATTTCAGTGAGGTTATCAAAACAAATACTGCATGATTCCATCAGAAAATTCCAGTAAACAAATAAATTATTTCTTTTTTTAAGCTAAAGACTTGATTATGAAATATTAAAGTTGACATTTTGATTATCATGACTGTCAAAATGTTCTCTGCCTTAACAGTAACTAAGCACCATGTGATGGTATCTCACATTTTCTAGGGTTGCTTTTGATCAATGGCAAGAAATATCATGTATAGAAAAAAGAACATATATAATTTGTTGATATACAAGTCAGAAAATTAAACTAATGGTTTTAATTTACATTCAACCCTAGTCTTATATTTGGAAGGCAGACAATTTCTAATCCCTTAAATTGCATAAGCAATTAGGCACTTATATTTTCAAAATTAACAGAAAATGGCTAATTGTATATGCAATATCTGTGCACTTGTCTAGCAGTGGCTACAAATGATCTTTCCACTAAAATGAAGGACAGAGATCAAAGTCAAAAGTAAGTCAGTCCTTCCCGCCCTATGCCTGCCTGCCTGCCTGCCTGCCTTCCTTCCTTCCTTCCTTCCTTCCCTACTTGAAACTTATCGTTTGCTCTGGAGTTCACTGGCTTTGGAAGTTATCCATGTGTGATGAATGCAAGCACTATCCTACAGTGCTCTTTACCATCTGAAGTACATATCATTATAATTAAAGTGGCAATGGTGGCTAGTTTTGTATAATTTTTATTATAATATATATTCTATTTGAAAATGTGTTGTGGAATATTTTAGACTAATCTCATCCAAAATTTCCATTGGTGTTAAGTGCCTGCTCTCAAAGCCCCCCCAGAATGAGTCTCTAATCGTTGTATACCTCCTCAGATGACTCCCAAATATTCATAACCACCAAACACCACTGACGTTTTGAACAAAGACACAATATTTTCAATAGTACACAACTAATGGTTGTATTCAGGAACAAAGAACTGGTTTGGATCTTCCTTAGGAAAATATGATCACTTCACTGGTATCCTACCAAGTTGAAATGGTCATTTTCTTATCAGAAAACAGAGAGAATGTTATTAGCACACTACTTCTGTTTTTATGATTAGCAAGTTTCGGGTAATAAGACAATATTCACTTTAACATTTCACATTTCCAGTCCTAGTTCCCTTTGTCCAAACACATAGGAGAGTCTTCAGTGAAGGGTCAGAAAAACTTTGGGGCCTCTCTCCTCGATGACCAGGCACAGTGGTTTTGTTTTCTGACCTCAGTGGTGAAACACAAAAGCTTGGGATGTAGCTCTCCAGCCATAGCCGTATACGATGACCCTGCTCTTTCCTACAGACTCATTTACAAACTCAGGAAGTAGCCAAGGACTCCCAAACTACTCCTAATTCCACTTAACTTCCCCGGGCCACCTCTAGCCATTATGTTTTGTTGTCTTAAAAAAACTCCAACTATCCTTGCACTTATGTCATCAAAATTCTGCCTTTTTTCCCTTTTTTAATATTTGTATTCAAGACAAACAACAGGAGGTTGAAATCAGGCCATTTAAAAGAAACATCTGCTGACATTTATTCATATGCTACATGTTCCACTTCCATCATTGAACGTAATGATAAACACACATTCCAGTCAATAATGGCGACTCCCAGCCAAGCTTTACAAATGGGCTCTTTAACACCTAAACTGACAGCTCGGGAGGTTTGGAGACGGAAGCTAAATATGGTGCATTTGGACCCTGTTTGCCTAAGTCTAAGCAGACATACATTAGAATATGTAGGGAAAGGTACTTGAGCAGTGGAGGTCTGTTTTTCCTGCTCTTTAAATGGGGGGAGGAGGGAAGACCTCAACAAAACCAAACACTCTCCAAACCAGAGTAAACGGCTGAGACTTAAAACTGGGACCTGTATTACCTGTGGGGGAGGCCGGGAGGAAGGGGAGAGGGGGTGTCGAGGTGAGACTGGGCATGGGAGGGGGGGAGAATAGGGAAGTTTATCTAATTAAAAGCAAAACAAATGATATCTCATTTACACCCACGATCTCGTATCTCAGAAATGAAAATAGTGAAATCAATTAAAAAGGTTTTGTTTCTCTCCTCCCACAAGATAATGAAAACAAAACTTTGCTTTTCTTTCTAATTAGCCCAACTATACTACTGCAAACTATGAAGACTTTTCATTCCCTGTTTACCAAAGATACTCATTTGGGTTGTTAATTTCACAGCTATTTTGAAATCTTACCTGATTCTCTTTCATATTTTGCTAAAGGCTATGATACTACTAATATTTCCCAGAAAGGGATGGCGAGTTACTAACAACGTTCAATACATACATTAAAGCTCTCAGGAGAGCAAAGAAATGAACTTGTGTCACCACTGTATATACATACAGACTCATGCTCTTTTGATACATTCATGATCTCATTTTACGTATATACTTTATGCATATCCCCTTACATTTTAGTACAGATTGATTAACCTTTTAAGTGAATCATAGACTGTTTGCAAGTGAAGCAGAAAATCACAGCTTTACCAAACTCCTTCATGTGTGAATAGTTTTCTTTTCAAAACTCTGCTGTTAACTATGGCTTAAAACAGGTCACTCACTACTTTGTGAAAAAGAAACTAGACATTTTCAAGCCTCGGTATGAAAAAATAATGACAGGTTCGCCAAAGTTATCTCATACAAGATCATTTGAAGAGCAAGTCACACCAATCTGTAGTTCTCAGATTAATGACATTTCTTTCTGAAATCAACTCGGTTTTAGCACGACAGTTTGAAATTGATTTCTTCTTCTTCTTTTTTGGGGGGAGAAGGGTGGAGAGTTGTTTCCCTATGCAAGAAAAGGGCTAAATTTGGAGTGTTGTATCATTTGCTCTTGGGGCATGCTGAGTGAAATAGTAGATAAATCCTAATACCTTATTACTTCCCTACGTGATGAAATTCAGATTCAAAATATGCATCGATGGCCAAATGTAGTGAGTCCAATAGCAGAACAAATCAGTTCTCGACATTAGTAGGTGGGTAGAAGACATATCGTCAGGTTGTCTGGGGCAGTATGATACAGGTCTGCTTTGAAGCCACTATTTTTACTTCCCCAGAATTTATATTAACAGCGAGTGCATTACAGAACAGTCTGGCCATATAATGTTCTTCCTCATAACACTAGCTCTTAACATGATTCTATTGAAAGCTGGTTTCTAATTTCAATAAGAATTGCCTCTAACATACTACTCTCAAGTCCTCGCAGCCCTCCCTGCTCCACAGTAATACAGTGGGTTTCAGATCAGCCTGTTCGAGTGGATACAGAGAACCGGGAGGAATCTGTTTCTTTTTAACTGATCCTCTACCTGAGATGACTTTTAAACTCTTATGCATTTGATAGCGGGTTTAACCCAATCTTGCAGCATCTGTACGTTGATGGAGTGCACTTAACGGTAAAGGCAAGAGGAGGATTCTCTTTCTCACAGGGCCCCCCAAAGCCAGAGTGAAGCGAAGATGGGACGCCAAATAAATCTGCCAGTGATTACACTAAAGGAAATTATGATCTTGTTATAGAAACCATTAAAGGAAAACCAGAGTTGGTATGTAAATATTGTTGCATCATTATACCACTGAAAAAAAACAACCTTGTGCAACATTAGTATGTTATGCAATTAACAAAATGAAAAATGAGCTGCTTGAATTTAAAGCTTTTATTGATTTTTAAATGGATAATAACTACTTTTTCAACATTAAAGTAACACATAATAGGAAAAGTCCAAAAGAATAAGTCACTTCATTCTCCAGTCCTTATTATGCCGAAAAAAGCCACTGTATCTTCAAATACATCTATTGTTATGCTACCACATTTTCTAACTTAACAAACATTGCCCAGAAATGTATTTTAGCAGGAAGAGGATAAAGAATGTTTAATAATCCAAGCTAGAAAATAAGATACTCCTAATTATTTTAGGGACATCTTGTAATTATTTATAGTTGAATATTTTCTGGTCTGGAAAAAAAAAATATCAGAACAAAACAGCTGGGATAGCAAGATCCCTATTTAAGCAAAGGGCCCCATGATTAAATGCCAGAGGAAAGAAGTGGAATCAAACAATAGATTTTGAATATCAATACA
This sequence comes from Trichosurus vulpecula, assembly GCF_011100635.1. Lineage (NCBI taxonomy): Eukaryota > Metazoa > Chordata > Mammalia > Diprotodontia > Phalangeridae > Trichosurus > Trichosurus vulpecula. Next base: position 263,978,226 of record NC_050580.1, on the reverse strand, counting down.
ATTTTTCAGAGTTCTGGGCATCCACTGTATTTGTCATCCAATGTATTTGATGAAGAGGGTCGATGAAAATTTAAAAGGAACAGTGTAGAATGCTCTAACAAAATCTAAAGAATACTGGCATAGTTGAAGCTACTTGAAGAGTCACTGATCTCTGCCCCCTCCACCCCAAATGAAACATAATCAAAAGTACTCTAAGCTGTGCACTGACATGCCATAGACTAATACGCTGTTCTTGTACTCATAATAAAATCTCTATATGAAAGGCATAATGCAACTAACTCAGTCATCTTTTTATGCTAACACCATATAGAACTGAACAAAAGTCACCATTATTTCCTACTTGAAAGCCAAAGGATTCCTCCATAAAATAATTTGATAAAAAATGAACTTACATTACCAACAGTGAAGAAGGGTATTTTACTTTTCAGATGATGGTTTTTTTCGGTATCAGTGACTGATTAAAGAAAAAAAATCAGATGGACAATGCAAGTTTCATAATTTCTAAATGGATATAATTTCCTGTATGCACTAGAAAGTTAATATGTTCTCTGAAGATTTCTTTAATTTAGTTGTTGCTAATTTATTCACACTAATACAGAAAAAAAATACTGCAAAATTTTTCATAACAAAAAAACTGTGCATATCTCTGTGTTTTAGCTGGCATGTGGTTCTACACAGATGGTTTGGGGCTTTCTTTGCTGCAAAACAGATGGGCCTGCACTGTCCCTTACCAATCAAAAGAGAACTGGAAAATATAGGAATATCTTTACCTACATTGCGTCCTTTAATTCAAGAAATTAAAATGCCTACAAGTATAAATATAACTTCCTATGGAAAATCATTTTAAATGGGATGTCATATGTTGAAATTATACTATAACCCAGTTCATGTTTAATGCAAAAAAATGTTGGGTTGGAAGTATTCGGAGCTGTTTGTAATATGAAATTATTATCTAAAGAAATTTGCAACTACTGAATGACTGCCATCACTGTTCACCTTGTCTGGGAAATGTTGACCCTTAAACAAACCAAAAAAACCCCAAACTTCAAGTACATTAATGTACATTTTCAACAAAGGGAATTGTTTGGGACCATGGTATCCAAGATACCAAGTTATTAAACACATTGGGGGTTTTTGTATATCATAAATGACACACTTCATTGCAGAAAAAGAAACTAAAACAAAATTGAGGATTGACCCAAATTCACACTATTAATTTGTGAATGTCATCAATAGCTGTTTTTTGTATATAGAATGGGGGCGGGGAGGGATGTGTGCTTTTACTTTCAGGGTTGACATTATGTACTTCAGGCAAGCTGGTAAGACTAATAAAAGAAGAATGCAAAAGGCAATGTACATTTGAGGGCAAATGAGGGCAGCACGGGAATAGGATAATATGACACCACACTGTGAAGACACAAACATTATGATATCATGATATGTAGCATGTAGCATGATATGGCTCCTAGGCAAATATTTGGCTGTTTTTACCTTCAAGATACAAATAATGAAAAGGGCCAAATTTATGAGGTGTTACAAACAATTCTGACATTTTGCAGATAAACAAACTCAAAGTAGTTGTTCTGTGAATAGCCAGGATGGTGGTAGATGTCACAACCAAGACTCACTATTACCTCTTCCTCCTTGTCTTCAAAAACTCCTGAAAATATACGAAAGGGATAATGGGGTCACATCTCTGGTGACCAATAACAGCGATTAAAAACTGGTTTTGGTGTTTAATGTGTACAGGTCAACCTGAAGGTATTTTATGAATCCCTGGACTAATTCCCATTCCCTCTCCCTCCATCCCCACACTCCTAAATACTAGTAAGCTCATTTGCCCATCAAACACTTAGGCATATTTATTTTGTATTTTCCATTTCTGAGTTCAGGCTCCATCTTCTTCATGAAGCTTTTTCTAATACACTTTGTATTTCCTTTTCTGAATGAATGCTGTTTATTTTAATAGAATGTAAGCTCCTTGGAGACACATACTGTTTTTTTTTTTTATCTTGAGAGTCTAGCGCAGTATATAGAAGGTGTTTAGTAAATCCTTGTTGAATAAATGAATGAATGAATGAATGAGCTGTGATTTTTCCAAGGTGAGAAGGGGATGTCTGAGCAGGTATACACTCTGTGCTGAGTTAAGGAAACAAAATCAAACTGGGAGGGATCCTTAGTTTAAAGAGCATAGACCCTTTTATCTCCTCTGGCAACCAGCAATAGCTCCGGGGAATTTTCCCTAGGAGTAAAATATCATCTCTGGCTACATTTCTCAGAGCTAGAATTCTGTTGTCTTCCTATGTTTCCACCCAGAACTACACCCATCTGTGGTATGCTTAGTCTCTTGCCCTTATTCATTCTTCAACTCTAACTAGATTTTTCCCCCCAGTTCAGAAAACAGTACCGTTTACCATTATTTCAAGAGTGGTAAAGGCTTTAAAAAAGATTTTCCTAAATGTTACTCGCTTCAAAGTAAATACACCTTAAAATTGAAGCGACCATGCCTCTTGGGCATACAATGTTTAATATTTAGAAGGTCAAAACCTAACTAGGAATATTTAAAAGCTCATTATGGTGTGTGTGGCACAGTGGAGTGAACTTTGAACTTGGTATAAGAAGAACTGGTTTTGAACCCTGTTTACCTTTGCCACACTACCTATATGACCTTCAACATTTAACCTCACTTCAATTTTTCATCTATAAAACAAAGGGCTAGAGGAGATGGCCGCTAAGGTGCTTTTCCCACTCTCTACCAATGTTGCTATGAAGATGTGTAACTTCACGTTAATTACTTAACCTATCTGTACCTCAGTTTCCTCTTTGGCCTCGAGGTTCTTTCCAGATCTAAGTCTTTTACGTGATCTCTTTACTACATGATATAACAATGTAAACGTAATGGGATATAACAAGTTTTAAGGTCCTACTATCTACAGAGCATGTGCTGGGTAGGAAAGGAAATGTTATATTTAAACAAGACTCAGTCCCTGCCCTCAAGGCTCTCAAAGTCTAATGAAAGGGGAATAATTAGCAGATCCCAAAACTTATATGACAAAAGAGAAAAGCCATTCCTATCAAATGGGGAATCCATAGAGACTTCATTGATGAGGGCTTTTCTAGTTGGACTTTAAATAAGATCTACCATGCAAACATTTAATCAGATCCCAAATACTACTTTTTTTCTTCAGCCTAACCTGAACTGTGGCAGGACACCAATAGTGAATAAAGGCTTTGTCTACACCCAAAACAATCTACACTGATTTTGTTTTAAAGCTTGAATTCAGTCAGGCAATGGGTTTGGGATTTGTTTTACTTGATTTTATCTATGTGACACAAAATAATTGCTTTGAATTAATTTTAAACATTTATCCAGCCAACGATCTTTTTGTTTCTATAAGGGAAACAGCTTAGCAAATTAATAGCATGAACAAAAGTATAAGTAAAACACTTAAGCTACTTAAGAAAATAAATACAGGCATTGGGTTACAGTGGAAGTAGCATTGAAAACCGTCTCAGAGCCTAGCATTATCGCTTGCTATGCTTTGAACTTGGATAAGTTGGGAATTAAACTACCAGATCATGGGGATGTTGCAGCAAAATGCTAAGACATTGTCATACATAAGGTAGTTGAGGATAGAGACCATTTCTTTTTTTGATTGTTGTGATACCAAGGTATTTAATGTGTGTTTATTACAATCAAAAGATCGCAATTTATTATGCACCTACTGTGTTCTACGGAAGAAAAGAAGCATTTATTCAGCATCTCCTACTATGAACTGCACTGCACCAAGTGCTCTGCAAATATATTTCATTTTATCATCACAACCGCCTTGGGAGGTAGCTGCTCTTCTTATCCCTATTTTACAGGTAAGAAAACTGAGGCGGACAATGGGCAGATTTGCCCAGGGTCACACTGCTAGTAAGTATCTGAGGCTAAATTTGAGCTCCGGTCCTCTTGACCTCAGGCCCAGGGCTCTACCCACTGCACCACCCGGGTGCCTTTGCACTGTATTAGGTGCCTCCATACTGTGTTAGGCTCCGTAGCTATAAAGAGAAAAAAGGAAAGGCCTCATCTTTGAGGAACTCCCATCCTGTTGGGGAAAACAACATGTAAATAGACAAAACACATACAATATAATTTCTCAGGTGAAGGTGTTAGCAGTCGGATAATCTAGGTAGGCTTTGAGATGGATGAAAAGTCTAAGAGACAGAATTTATGGGTAAGTTAATGGTCAATTTGTTAATTAGGCTAGCGAATGGATAATCATTTGAACAGTGGTTTCTCTCAGTTTCCAAAGACACCTAATAGAGATACTGAATGCCTTAAATACCTTTGGAAACTTGCCCCTGAGAGGTGAAAATCAACCCTCACCAGTGAACAGTTAAGGAGGGGGGTGGACATATTAATGAGTGGGTGGGCAACAAGTTTTCCTTTCCTCCTGCTGAGGGTGTGGCTTGATCCTGATACTCAGCTGCTGCCCCCAGGAATCTGGACAAAGGAATCCATTTCTACCCAGAGTATTTGGTTGGTTTTCTCCTTACAAGCTGGGTCCTCCTAGAGTCCAGTGGAGGGATGCAAGGGAATGGGCTTTAATGCTTTAGGGCTGGAATTCACCTATATTAGATTCTGTTTATACTATAAACAAAAGTAAGGTCTCCTAGTTGGGTGGGGTCTCACCAAGATCCCAGAGCATGTACCCAAAAGGTTAGGGCCAATCTTATCCATCAATCAGCCTTATCCTTCAGAGACAGGTCGTTCCAGGCCATTTCCCTGAATGAGGAAATAGAAAGGAAAAGCCTCAAGCTAATTTAATAATTAGTTATTAGTAGAGTAGAAAATAATAATTTCTCTCAGCTTCCTATTGGAGGTAGCATGTAAACTGGTTTGAAAGGATAAAAGGCAAAGGTGAAGAAGTACTACATTCTAGGGAAAGAGAACAGCTGAAGCCAGTGATCAGCAAACTATAGCCAATGGGCCAAATCTAGTACATCTGTGAGCAAAGCATCAATTTAATATTTAATTGATAGAAAAAACTAAAAGAAGAATAATATTTCATGCCATGAAAATTATATGAAATTCCAAGTTCAGCATTCAAAATATAGTTTGGATGGAACACAGACAGGCTCATTGTTTTATGTCTTGTCTACGGTTATTTTAAACTGCAAGTCAGAGTTAGGTCATAAAAAACACCATATATGGCATTTCATTGGTTCTTACTGCTGCTTAGCACACTACAAATGGTAGTCATGCAGTTATAACTCAACAGGACTAATAGTGCCATGCCTATTGTATATTGTGGCACTTGATTAATTCTTTTAATTACCAGTGCGTATCTGTCAAATGAAAATAAGGAGAGAAGAGGAAAGCAGACTTCAAATGTTGCCCTTTTAAGGAACAGTGCAGTATGGATTATTTTATTATCAGATGAGACGGTAAACCACTGTTTTTATTATGCACTGAGACTATGGCTAAATGAGTGGTGGTTTATGATTGTGATGGAATACTACTGTGCTATAAGAAATGATGAGCTCAGTGATCTTAGGAAAATCTGAACAGACTTGCATGAAATAATGAAGAGTGAAATGAGCAGAACCAAGACAACACTGTATACAGTAACAGTGAATGATTAAGTTATTCTGAGTATTATACATACTCAAATCAACCGCAAAGGACCTGTGAAGGAAGGCACTATCCAGATGCAGAGAAAGTACGGATAAATAGAAGTATACATAATATGGTTTTATATACACACACATGTATATGTATGGTTTTACATATATATGTATATAAATATATTTATATGTGTGTGTATATCTACACACATATATGTATATATACACACACATATATGTATATATAATTTGTGTCTAATGGTGGCCTTCTCCATTGAGGGGTGGTGAAGGGGGGGAGGGAGATAGTCCAGAACTTCAACGTAATTAAAAAAATAAAAAAATTAAGACATGCAGTATGGTTGACATCACTAAACACTCATCATAATATTCCCAAATTACAGGAAAGCAATGGTCAGAAAAATTAGAAAATTTAAAACAAAATATCATCACCACAGAATTTTATGACAAAAATAAAAAGTGCAAATGAAGCTACAACCAAAGTTGGGGTTCATTTGTTAGCCAAGCAAAGAAAGTCATTTACTGATGGTAAGTTAATTAAATCATGTTTGATTGGAGCAGCTAAAGACATGTTCAGAGAAAATAAATTTGTTTTAGGGAAACAAGGTGGCACAGTAGATAGAGCACGGGGCTTAGAATCAGGAAGACTCATCTTCAAATTGGGCATCAAATACTTATTAGCTGTGTGACCCTGGACAAGTCACTTAACTCTGTTTGCCTCAGTTTCCTCATCTGTACAATGAGCTGGAGAAGGAAACATAAAACCACTCCAGTGTCTTTGCCAAGAAAATCCCAAAAGGGGTTACAAAGAATCAGACACAACTGAACAACAACAAAGAAATGTGTCCAGAGCAAATCAACTTTTTGAGACTATCAGCCTATCAGCTCAATTAAAATCATGTTTGTGGATTGATATCAGCATTTGCCAGTACTCATTTGCGTGAAAAGATATTTTCAGAGATGTAATATATAGGATCTCATTACACATCAGCATTAATAGATAAACATTTGCAATCAATTTTGATTATAGGCAGCGCTAACTTTGAACACTGATTATCCTTTCCAAAAGGCTTGTATTCTTCTCTTTAGTAGACCTATATTACAAAAGTACTCAATTATTGTTGTTATTGAGATTATCGTTTGAATTTTGTCAATACAAATTTTAAAAGTTGGAAATTTGTTTTCTTTCTTGTTATACAGGCGCCTACATAATACCTTCAATTTTGCCTTTTGGCTCACAAAGCCTAAAATGTTTACTATCTGGCCCTTTACAGAAAAAGTTTGCTGAACTCTGTCATTAGCAAAAACACGGAGACTAAAGATGGAATATTCTCTATGAGGAAATCACAAATAGGCCAGCTTGGCTGGAATTTAGAGTATATAAATAACAATAATGTGCTGTAAGCTTGGAAAAGTAGGCTGGAGCCAGATTACTAAGGTCATTAAAAGCCAGATGATTTTGCATTTTATTCCAAAGCAAGAAGGAACCAATGAAAGTTTTTTCTAATTAATTTTTAGTTTTCAACATTCACTTCCATAAAATTTTGAGTTCCAAATTTTCTCTCCATCTCTCCCCACCCCAAGATGATGCATACAAGGGAAATTCAGCTACTAAAATAACACACACAACTGTTTTGAAATGAAAGTATAGAATTATATTTAAAGCAAATGGTATGATGTAGAATTCAGTTTCATATACAGTTCTATTTTTGCATGTTTTTATGTATGGAAATTTCTCTTTGCGGTGTTGAAACCTAGTAATAAATAAAAACAGTTCTAATCCAAGATGATGCATAATTTGATATAGGTTCTACATATATAAAAACCAATGGGAGAAAACATGAGACAGAAGAAACAAACCAAAGAGAGAGAGAGAGTGAGAGAAAGAATGAGAGAGAGAGAGAGAGCGTGCAAATAACATACTTCAATCTGCATCCAGACTCCATAGTTCTTTTTCTGGATACCAGCAAAACTTCTTGAGGAAGAGAGAAACATGGTTTGACCTGTGCTTTAGATCTATCATTGTTTTTGCTGGTCTTTGTATCCCCAGGACTGAGGACTGTGCCTGAGATAGAGTAAAACACTCGACAAATGTTTCCTACCTTGCCTCTTGGCCTTCACAAATACCACTTTGACAGCTATATAGAGGGTGGATTGGAGAGCGGAAAGAGAAGGAAGGTAGATTTGGAAAGCAATTGCAATAGACCAGGGGACAGATGACAAAGTCTGAATTGTGTTGGTCATCACGCGAGTGGAGAGAATGGGGTAGTCACCAGAAATATTGTGGAAGAAGAAATCGCAGGACTTGGAAACTAATTTGATGAAGGGTGTGAGAGAGCTGAAATGAGTTTGCAAACCTGTATCAATCAACAAGCATTTATTAAGCACATACTATGGGGTCAGGCACTGTAGTAAGCCCCACATCCCTAGAACAACAGTGCTGTCCTCAGTAAAAATAGAGAAGGTAGCAAGGGGGAAAGAAAATGAATTCTATTTTGGACATAGTCTGCGATGCCTAAGTGACATCCAGCTATGTGTATCCAATAGGCATTTAGTAATTTAGTAATGCCTATTTGTTGAACTGAATTGAGTCAAAGCTCCCTTAGACATCTTAGCATTATTTACATAGAAATGATTAGAATGGTTAAATACAAATATACTTATCCATTAATTAAAGCTGGTTCCCAGGAACCTCTCCTAGCTGATATACTGTGTTAGCCCAATTCAGGGGTTCTTAACACTTTTTTTTAGCCATGGACACCGCTGGGAGTCTGATGGAGCCTATGGATCTCTCCTTTGAATAATGTTTTTAAATGGAACAGAGGTGTCCAATATAAGATCTATTAGCCACATGTGACCTGCAATACTTCCCAGTGTAGCCTGAACCAGATTAAAATGTAAATGGGAAATATTTTTAAAAATAAAGAAAAATACAATAAAACAAAGAGAACATTCGATTTTAAGACTAAGTCAATTATGTGGCCTCAGGAATCCTCATGTATGGATTAGTGGCCACTATTACTACTTGAGTTTGACACTGCTAGTTTAGAACACTGAGCAATATAGTGACTTGCCCAAGGTCACACAGCTAATCTGTGTCAGAGGCAGGCACCTGTCTTAATGACTTGAAGATCAGTTCTCTGTCCATTCTGCCACACTGCGTTTAAATTATTAAGGACGCTCTAGCTCTAGAGGGGGATGTATAACACCCAAGATAGACACTGTGATGGCAGAGAAAGCTCAGATGACTTAGGTCACATATGAATGTAGCTTTTATGACTATTCCTTCTTGTCAAGTTTGAGACCGAGTATTTCTATGAAATCTAATAGGCAGAAAACTTTCCATATATAAAATTTGTCACTGCTTCTCTATCGGGCTACGTCTCATACATTTTTGTCTACTCTTTATTCAAAATATTTGTTTTGTGAATGAAAATATTGATAAAATGGCATTTAGTTCAGCTTTTTTGGCCCAATGTTCAATTTGTCCACACTACACTAGATCTGCGATCTTAATTTGTCAATACACATAAACCCATTAAACTGATGTGTGTAAAGTCAAAACTGTCCAACTGGGTTGTTAATATAGAAGTATCATTAATGTTTCCTGTTAAACAAAAATAAGCTACACATTAGAAGGTGTGCGGGGAGCTACCCCCATTAACAAGATTGTCCAACTCAGCAAATTAGGTTTATTTTTTGTTTTTCACCCATCTATGGCATAGTAATAAGGAAATACAAAACTTCCAAAGGTACAACTATATTGTTGTACGTTGTCTCTATTTTCTGCCCACTCAAGTAAACCTACTAATTTTAGGTGTGAAAACACAGGAAACTAAACAGTTTCCTTTGAAAGTATACTATCCAATCATTCACAACGCTATAAAAATCAGTTTAAGAATATCAGCAGATGACTAGTACTTTTACCTTACAGCCTGAAAACAGAATATTACTTAACTTAGTACGGACATTTTCAAGCCTTAGGTGGAAGGAATTGTTTTTAGCTATGGTTCAGGAAGAAAAAAAAAAAAGCAGAAAAATCTATGCTAATGCTGATTTTCTTGGTATATTAAGCAGCGTCAGTTTCTGGTTTTCTTTCCTTGACGTGTTCGTTACAACAAAAACACCAATCAGCTTTCAGTACGCGCTTCACCCGGACAATAGTCATCTACCTGAGAGCCAGGGTGGCTTCAGAAAGGGCCGAGGAACGGCTGATACAGCGTTTGCTGCCCAACAACTCCAGGAGAAATGCCAGGAGCAGAACAGAGGTCTGTACACAATGTTTGTAGATCTGACCAAGACCTTTGATATTGTCAGTTGTGAGGGATTATGGAGAAATATGTCAGGTTGCCCAGAGAAGTTTATCAACACTATCCGCCAATTTCATGACCACACGCTTGCCCAGGTTCTGGCTAATGGACGATGCTCTCGTGCTTTCCCAGTCACCAATGGAGTGAAACAAGGCTGTGTGCTTGCTTTCATGCTTTTTAGTGTGATGTTCTCAGCCATGATGTCAAATGCCTTCAATGAGGACGAACACGACGTCAAGATCAGCTACTTCACTGATGGTAAATGTCTTCAACTCGAAAAGGCTACAAGCCAAGATCAAAGTGGAGGGAGTGTTGATGCGTGATTTTTCTGTTTGTGGATGATTGTGCACTCAATTCAGCTTCTGAAGCTGAGGGGCAACGAGGTATGGATTGATTCTCTGCTGCTTGTGCTAATTTTGGCCTAACCATTAACACCAAGAAAACACAGGTGCTCCATCAGCCACCACCACACCATCCATTCGTGGAACCATCAGTTACAGCAATTAAAGAAGTTTTGAATGCTGTGGATAAGTTCACTTACCTTGGTAGTGTACTTTCCAGGGATGTACACGTTGATAATGAGGTTGACGCATGCATTGCCAGAGCTAGCTCAGTGTTTGGGAGGCTCCAAAGAAAAGTATGAGAGAGAAGAGGCATTAGACTGACTACCGAACTGAAGGTCTACAGAGCTGGTGTGCTGACCTCATTGTGGTATGCCTGTGAAATCTTGACAGTCTACCAGCATCATGCAGGTACACTGAACAGCTACCATTTCAATCGTGTTAGGAAGAGTCTGAAGATCACCTGGCTGGATAAGGTACCAGACACTGAGGTCTTTTCTTGAATTAAACTGCCAAACGTGCCTCCTTTACTTGGGTTTACTGGCCAGATTTCTTTTTCAAAAACCAAGCCTTAAACCCACCTCACTCTGGAGCTCATAGATTGGACAATAGGTCCCTGCCCTCCTAGCACAGAGTGAATGTAAATACTAAATAGTAAGTGTTTCTCTTTTGGGCAGGAACCCTGAGGGTTTTCCCCTCCCAGTTTGATATTTTTTTGGGGGGGGGTGTGATTAAAGGGGCCATCCCTTGATTACCTTCTTAAAGAGGCCTATTCACTGAAAGGGTGTTACCTCACTCACAGTGAGCACCTGAAGGGACCTTAGCCTAAAAGTGCCACGGTCTCCCAATGCATCCTGAGCCATCTCTAGTCGTCTTGGTGAATATCAGGCCACTGGACCCAGATGGACCTGGAGGAGAAAGTGAGGCTGGTGGCCTTGCACAGCCCTCCCTCACTCAAAACAAAGTCAACTGCAAGTCATGCCATCATTTCCTTGATGTCATGGTCCTCTTCAAGAACAAAGGACAAAACACAACTACAATACAACACGAACTGCCAAACATTCAAACTGTACTGCAGAGAGCGCAACTCCAATGGGCTGGCCACATTGCTCAAATGCAAAACGTATGCTTGCCAAAAAGACTATTTTACAGAGAGCTCACATAGGGCGAGTGTTCACATGGTGGTCAGAAGTGATACAAGGACACCCTCGAGGTATCTCTTAATAATTTTGGAATTGATTGTGTGGTGTGAGAGACACTAGCACAGAACCGTTCAGGGTGGCATGCCCTCATCAGAGAAGGTGCTGTGTTCCATGAGCAAAACAGAATTGAAGTAGCTCCAAAGAAACACAAGATGTACCAATTTAGAGAATCCACCCCAAATGTTCACATGGACTATTTGTGCCCAACCTCTGGTAGAGCATTCCGAGCTCATATTGGTCTGATCAGCCCCAGTCAGACACACTATGACTTGACTCTAACATAGTAATGCCATTTGGGTTCTGTTTGAGAACGAAGGGCCGCCACCGCCACTACCAGTGCTGCCGCCACCAGGCTTCTGAGTTCTAGCCACACTTAATTTGTACCTTATGTTCAATTATTCCCTTCTATACTACTCTACCTACAGCTAACGAGGCCATTAGGCTCTAGCTTGTGCGACATATGAACTGGAGAATGCTGCTCAAGAGCAACTGATTCATAATTTGAAAATATGTATTCCAGTCTTAGCTCTACAACTGACTAGCTGTGTGGCCTTGGGCAAATGACTCGATCTCTCTGGGGCCCAGTTTCTTACTTATGGAAAATGTTGACTAGATGACCTCTGAAGCCCTTTGTAGTTTTAAAATTCTATGATATTTAGGGATGTGAAGGTCAAATGAGATGATACGTAGGAGGTATTTTATAAACTGAACACACCACACAAATGGAAGAGTTATGATTTCATCAGTAATAGGGAATGGAGTCTATCTCCATCAATGCAGCTCCACCTCCTATGCTTAGAGAATAAGTCCTAGAACAGTGGCTCTCAAAGTGTGGTTAAGAGACACGTAGGCTTCTTTGAGATCCTTTTATTAGGTCTACAAGGTCAAAACTATTTTGCAATAATTCTAAAACATTTAAATTTCTATATGGTAAATATCAATGACATATACAGACATAAACCCAAGTTCCTTGGTGGGGTTCTCAATAATTTTTAAAAATATAAAGATGTCCTGAGACCCCAAAATTTGAGAACGTCTGTCCTAGGGAGGTATCTATTGCCTTTGACACATTGATGTTAAGTGGTTTGCTCAAGATCACAAAGGTGGTACAGTCAGAGGTGGCACCTACAGACTTTCCTTCTCTCTCTCTCTCCTTTCCTCCAGCTCCCTAGCCACTATTCCACACTGCCTCTTAACTATCGATGATGAGGATGATGATTTTAATGAAGAAGATTACAATAACCAAATGTAGGATGACAGCCTGAAGGAGAAAGTAACTTCTGGATTTACAAAAATTATATTTGATATTTGATAACTATTAGCTGGTTAATGACTGCATGAAAAGTCCCTTTCTCTTCTTTTTCCTCTGCTCTTAGGACCGTGGACAGATGAGGATTCATAGGACAAATAAGTCAGCTCAACTGATGCCACAGGGCTGAAGGGGCAATTCAAACCACACTACCATCGCCAAAAACTTACCCATCATCTCCGCTTTGATCCTGATGGGGGATAACTCATGACTCTGAGCCTAAGAGATTTGGGAACAGCAGTGTCCCCCAAATCACCAGATCTGCCTCCACTCTAGCCCCTACAGTTAACATTGAAGGGCAAAAAAAAAAAAATCAGTGTAGAGAAGGGACCTACATTTCTTATCACCACCAGAAACAATTGTTGAATAAATACTACCAATAGCCGGATAAACCCAAGAGCCCTGGAAGTAGCAGTATGCCCCAGACCATCAGTCCGTTTCTATCCCAGCACTACCAGTCATCATCCAAGAAGATGACTCCTGGGAAGGACCATCCCCAGGAGGGTCCATCCATTCCTACCAACTATCAAGCTGCCACTCACAGGGCAGGCCAGCCAGACAAGCTGTCACAGCAAGGGAGGTGAGGGAGAGACAAGAGGCAGCACGTACTAGGCAGGTCAAACCACCTTAACTATGAATTCTCCTCAGACCCTGATAGAGATAGCTCAGACCCCTGAACCCAAGAGCCTTTGGAATAGCAACGCTTCCAGCCTAGTGTCAAATGGTTCAATATCAAATATGGATATGATTTTATCAGTGGAAGTGACATTAAAAGGAGGCATTACCAGCGCCTTTGCTGTTGTAGCCTAAGGACCTTTCTGTCTGACTTGCAGCTGAAACCTCCCATAGGTGCTGTCCCCCATTAGAATATGAGTCCCTTAATGGCAGGGACTGCCTCACTCTTCCTATTGTATCTCCAGGGTTCAGCATGTGACAAGCACCGATCAGTGCTTCGTTCACACATTCTTCCCTTAATGTAAAAAATCAAAACAAAAAATGTAAATATCTTCTAGTTGTGACCAGCTCCTTTAGGGTAGATCAGGCATTCTAGAAATCTATATTAACTTATTTATATAACCTGTTTTCTTTCTTTTTTTTTTCTTACAACAAGAGGCAAGAAGAACTCAGGGACAAGCCTAGAGACACATTGCAGAACCAGTCACCCAACATAAGGCTGATAAACACGGCAGTTTTGTTGTTGTGTTGAAAACTCAGACTCATCAGTTTTTGCACAGAAATCTCAATGGTTACAATGAGGAATGCAACAGAGCCCCTTAATAATACTGATCACAGTTACTATTTCAATAAAAATACACATTTCTACACCATTTTTGTAGGTAACATGTGCATAAAATTGATCCTTCTGGCAACCATATGTAGAGATATGGAGCCCTTGGTGTAAGGATAGAGAGAGTGAGCCCCATGGGAGCTGTTGCTACGTGTGGCTCAAAGAGGGCAGAATAAAATCTACAGCCTCTTCTTTTCCCTGCCACCCCTTCTCTGAGGAAAACTTTCATTCTTGTCAGGAGGAAAGCAGGAAGTTGAGATCATGACCCTGCTCTCCTTAGAGAGAAGGGGTACCGGGTTAGAAGTATATCTGCACCCTTAAATATTGTTTGCCTTGGGGATATGATCAGGAGAGAGACAGAGACAGAGACAGAGAATGTCAGTCAGTTCTGGATCTCACCCATAGAGGAACTGCCCAAAGTCTTTAGAGGAGCAAGCTGCAAATAAGAACACGACAGAGGCTGCCTGCTCTTCTCATGCCTTCCCAAAGTCTTTTCCTTCAGCAACCTTAAGTGGGGTTGGCCTCTTCCATCTTCTTTCTTGAAGCTGGAAGCAGACTTGATGCTATGCTTCAACTCCAAAGGGAGGACTGGCTGAGAACTGAAGCTCTTCCCTCTCCCCAATTCTACCTCACCTCTTCCCTCCGCCCCAGCAGGGCCTTAATCTTTACCAACAAGGAGAGAATATCGTACCAAAGGCCTTGGGACAGGAGTTACATTTAAAATGAATGTTATTATTTCTTTTATATTTGGAGAAACTGAGGCTTCAAAAGGTAAAATGACTTACTCAAGGTCACCCAATTAGTAAATTAGGGAACTGAAGCAGGAACCCAGCTCTTTTGACTCAGAGTCCAGCGTTCTCTCTTGTTTTCCAAACAATACTGTTGGGAAGTATTTATATTTGGGACAATTTGCAGGGAAAGATGTGGAATTTAAAAAAGCAAAATCAAAAGACTGATGTACGCGGTAACTACAACAATATGAATGAATCATCACTTGTAGGAAACAGACCTCAGCATAACAGAACGATCAATAAAGGTCTTGAAGAGCAGGCAGTAAAACACAGCTCTCTTCACAACTCAGGGGTTGGGAATTACGAGGGTAGAACGTCCTCACATGTGCTCAGTGTAGCTGGGGTTTTTTTTTTCTTAATTGTTTTTCTTTGTTACAAGGGAGGATTCGAATCCAGATTAAAGGTGGGAGGGGAATATACATGAAAATGACTGTCCCAATAGACAAAAAGAACATCATTGTGATTATTTCAAAAGAAACAGAGGCAGAGGGTAGAGCAAGCTCACTAGAAGGCTTACATACAGCAATATCCTCCATGAATCACGGCAAACAAGTGGCTGCCTTTCTGAGTAGCAATCAGAAATGGGATTTCTGGGGCTAATTTCTGACTTACATTCCATTGAAGACCGAGTTATGTAGAAGGACCCCACTCTCCCCACGAAATTTTTACTTAACTCAGTGATAATCCATTGGAGTGGTTTTGCCACCATTTAGAAAAGGTCCATTAAAATTCCCTTCCATTAAGAAGCACCACTTAAGTAATAAGAAATGGAATTGTGAGAAATGAACAAAAAAAATTACTAGAATATTTTATCTATAAGGGACCTCTGAGACTATCTAGTTATAATCCCTCACCTTCCCCAGTTTTACAGATGAAGAAATTGAGTTTCCAGTCCTTTAAACAGTCTGGTCAACGTCACATGATGAATCAGTTAGTTATAGGACCAGGAACAGAATCCCAGTTTCTCAACTATTTAATTCCTGTGTCATACTGAAAGTCATCAACCCCTGCTCTCCACCATCCAAGGTCAAAAAAAAAAGTCCCCACATAATTATTTTTTCTCATGCAATCCTGTAGTAATCTTGCTACTAATTAGAAAAAAAGTCTATAGCCTCAAAAATAAGACAAATAGAGAAGCAAATGTATTGTTAGAGGACTTTTTTTCTCCTAGAGAAGGAAAATAGAAAGTCTCATCGTATCTTCCCTGAAAACCTGATAATAAAATTCATTCAGGACTCAAGTAAGTACACAAAGCTATTAATTATAAGTAAGTGAGTGCAGCACAGTTGAACTACTGACATCTTTTCCGGGACTTTACCTGACATAATTTTTGACACTTTTTTAAACTTAACAAACACTCAGCTGAGTTCTCAAGATATATGGCATAATATCCCTCCCCCACCCCAAACTGCAGTGAGAAAGGCAGAAACATTCTGAATATTTTAGCAGATAAGTACAATTACTATAATCTTTTATATATCAACTTGTTAGAACATATTTAAATTATAAATGCCAAAGAAGGATTTCAGAGATATAAAATTTCAAATACAATTAAGGCAAGTGTCATTTTTTTCCTATTTGTAACCAGCTTACCTTTCACAGAACCCCACAAAGAAACATTTTGTCAACTAACTAATAAATAAATAAATGTGACTTGTGATTTGAAGTGTTAAAACAAAGGATTTTTTTTTCCAATACAAGAAATACAAGAGGGTTTTTTTTTCCTTGCCAGTACTGTTTCAGAACTCTTTCTGAGTAAAGAAACCTTATCTAATCCCGTTTCATCCTTTCAAACTGCCTACACACTAATCCTGAGGGACAAATTTAATACTTTCCAACAAAGGGAATATATCCCTTTCAGTTTGAATGGGGGAATTGTTAGGACACCAGTGAGGTATGAATAACATTATAATGCTGCCATTTACTTGGCAGAAAGAAAAAGAAAGTCTCCTGTTGCAACCCAAAGAGTAGGCCTCCTTCTTTGGGTTAAATTTTTTGACCTCTGGTATATCCCCAGACACCTATGTTACGGTGATATTTGGGTCTTCTACCTCTTGCGAAGTAAACACTGAGCCAATGGAAGTAAACAGTTTGTTTTAGCTGAAGATAGAAGGGCTCCATTTAATTGAGTTTTGATGATAGACGTGCTCCGAATGGTGCAAACAACTTTGACATGGTAAAATAATATTGTCTTATGGCATGTGTAGCACAACATAGAGAATCTTTGCTTGGCGCTTTCAGAGTTTACAACATCTAAGTGCGAAAATGACAAAAGAAAGCCAAGCTGTCAGAAAAAGCAAAACCTTGAACAACCTTAGGAAACAGAATAGACCATAAGCCTTTACATTTGCAACGCAGGGGGCTTCGTATAGGATAAGTGAATGTTGAATCGGATTGAATCCCTCACTTTGTGATGTATGTAGCTGTATCTTGTCAGCAAAAGGAAATAGTTCAAAGACGTAGCTGGATTTGGACTTTTGGATTTTTCTCCCATTGGTTTAATACATATAACTATTCACAACACCTAAAATTGTCCTCGATTTATCATGTGGTATGATTGCGGGATGATGAGCCGCTAATTCAAGTCATCACTGACTGGCATCCCTAATTGATGTATGACTATTTCTATTTTACCTACTAGCTTTTCCTTGAACTCATTGTACCAGCTCCTGGAAGCCTTCCATGGACCTCCTCAGTCAGTTTTGACCTTCTCTACTAGACCTCCTATAACATTCTCTTCTGCAATTCCTTGATACATTTATCATGCAGTGACTGTGTATTGTACTTATTTGTGTCAACCCATGGTTAGACTGAAAGCTATAGGGAACCAGGAAATGTCCCTTTTTGATCTTTGTCCCCTGGCACCCAATCCAATGCTCTGCAAGAATTGTTGAATAAGTTTGTTAAGTGAATATTACAACTGCAAGTATTTCATCTATACACGATAAAATATTCAGAATTAGAGAAAACTGAATTGCAAGGTATTTTTTAGAAGGCCATTTAAAAAAGGTATTATTCTCTTATCACAATTCCCAGTAAAATCAGTAGAATTTGTAACAGCAAAGAGATGTTAAATTGTCATCAAGGTTAAAATTCAAGCCTTGTGCACAAACTTATAACGGTTTTGTAGCTCTATAATGCTTAAAAAGCACTTTTCTTACATAATTCCTCTGAAATAAATAGTAAAATACTATATAGAAGATGAAATTGCAGGTAGACAGGTGTGTGTGCACAGAACTTTAAGTGCTGCTGCTGGGATGGAAACTCTGGTATTTTGACTCGAATATGGGCTCTTCCCATTATATCACAATGCCTCAACAACGTCGATGACTAAAGCACTCTTTTTTTTCCCTTGTTGTTTAGAATCTTTATTTCTACATCTACCCCTAGGCAGCAAGAATCTTGTTTTAATTTGATGGTTTTCAAAGATAGGATACATTGAAAAATCTTCATGGGCACCATTCTATTCATACAGGATCGCTGAATCAAAAAGTTTCAAAGTTAGAAAAGGCCTCAGTGGACATTTGCCCAACCCACATACAGAAAAGAATCCCACTACAATACACTTCGCTAATGTTCATTTAGCCTTTGCTTGGATACATTTAGAGACTGATCGATAAACCCTCCTTACACTGAGGCGGCCTGTTCTACTTTTGCCTATTTCTTCACATGAGAAATTGTTTTCCTTAAGCCAAAATAGCTTCCTTGCAACTTTGATTCATTGTTCATTGTCACATCCCCTGTGACAAATGCAATGTTGAATTATTATTATGTTATCATTATTAGCTAACAGTATGCAGATTTTAGGTTTGCATAGTTTAAACATTATCTCATCTAGTGCTTAGCACAGTGCCTGGCACATAGTAGGTATGTAATTAACGTTTATTGAGCTGAATTATTGAATTGGAGCCCTATAAAAGTTCTATCAGGTGGGCGCTATTTTTATTCTCATATTACAGGCAAGGAAACTGAGGCTGAGAGAGATTAAATGACTTGTCTACGGACCAAACAGCCAGTGTCTGAGACAGAATTTGAAATCAGGTCTTTCTGACTTCAAGCACAGCCCTCTATCCACTGTACCGCCTTGCTGCTCATTAGCTACTATTTTTACACAATTCAAGTGTGTGCTAATTATTGACTTGCAGAAATGATACAATTCTAGTAACATATACCAAACCTCATTATAAGATATTCAAAGACCAATTCAAATCCTCTCCTTGTACCGGAATTCTTTTGGATTCTATATTATCTTATTATACTATCTTAGTCACTTAGATCTTGCCTGATAGTTGACATTCTGTTTTCTTATGGCACTTCTGTAATTCAAAAAGAGTTTCAGGTAATGTCCTAGAAAGGGCTTATTTCCTCCTTAGTGCTCTGCCTTCCCTTCTTGGAGCTGTCACCATGATTATTGGTGCCTTTAAAGTAGGTTAGACTTACACTGGCACAGATTTCTAAAAAGGCAGAATATCCTAAAGAACTTTTTCATTCATTCTTCTTACAAATAGACAATAACAAAATTTGTTTATTTCAATAACATCACATTCTACCTTAATACTCCAAGAATTTGTGATTTAATGGATATAGATTCTTTCTTCACTCATGCATTACAACCCATTTGCAACCAGGCAGACCTCCTCCAAAGTTTGTTGAGGCCAAAAAACAGATCGCCCGAGGCAGTGAGCTTCTCTGATTTCCTTTTCCTCCTGAGACACTTTCAACCATGTGGAGACAACTACTGTGTTCCTCCTTAAATGTTTTCATTTTCAGGTCAAATATCCCCAGTCCTTGGATGACAGACATACAATGTTTTCTGGCATTATATATGAAGTCTTCCTGGCTCAACAGGACCTGATGGAGCTTGGGCTCCCAAGGCATAGCCTAGAGAACCCAGCATCACCATCACACCACAGCTAGTTATCTTGGCTAAAGATATTACAGAAATCATTTCCACTCTCTACTTTAAAATTATATGTCACTATTTATTTATGTCATACTTAAATGCATTGATCAGGTTGAAAAGACAATTTTCTAGACAAAACATTTCAATGAAATGTATACACAGTTTAATGTTAATAAGATTTTTTAGATAGAAATGTAAAAATTAATATTATTGTCTGGTAAAACCTCTAGCTGGCTTAAGAGATGTCATATAGTCACATTAATTGCCATATTGCTAAAAAAAAAGTTTAAGCTTAAAATGACAGAATTGCATTTGACATTTGACCCACTTATGCGGATTTAACATGTCATTGGAAAATGAAAAATGTTACTGAGATGTACAGATACAGGACAAATGAATTCAAGACTAGACCACCAGCATATTTAAATATAAATTTTAAGTGGCAGTTATTGTAATATATAAGGAGAGCGACAGATGAAGAGAACATATAGAAATAGGGATGCCTGTGTGTTGGTCTATAGTTAGCCATTCTCAAAATTGGTATTAGGTGATTAAGAAAATGTTGAGCCTTTTAATTTCCCAGAATCATAGAATCTCTGAGTTGAAAGACTACAGCAGCCATCTAGCTCAACTTAGACCTTACTAAGTATAACATCCCAGATAAATGGGCCTAGAGCTTTCATTCAAACACCCGGCGGGTGGGGGGAGACGAAGTGGTGGGGCAATAAATTCCAAGGCTGCCTATTATGCTTT
Source organism: Trichosurus vulpecula (assembly GCF_011100635.1). Lineage (NCBI taxonomy): Eukaryota > Metazoa > Chordata > Mammalia > Diprotodontia > Phalangeridae > Trichosurus > Trichosurus vulpecula. The sequence goes on along the minus strand of NC_050580.1, from coordinate 263,957,698 downwards.
GAATAGCAAATAAAAGAAAGTTGCTTCAAACAAGTGCAGCTACTTAATTACGATCTATTTGACCTTGGGCAAGTCACTTAACCTCTCTGGGCCTCAGTTTCTTCTTGTGTCATTAGTCCCCCTGTCAAGTGCTTTTCGTGCTAAATCCACGATTCTATAATCCTGTGACCCCTCAGTGAGAAGGCGTCCAAGCTGGAATCTGACCATACTGCAGGGAGGAAGCTATACCACAAGACCTGCAATTTCCTTCCAGCTCTAAACTTCCAGTTTGGGGTGATTTTTTGAACAGCAAAGCTGTTGAATATGGGGAAAGAAGTAAAGGCTGGAGACACACCCAAATGAGCTAAGATGCAGAACACTTTACAAACATTACAGTGTCATATAAATGCCAGTTATTATTTTTGTTATTGCTGATAGTCCTCAGGCCTCCAGTCTGGTGACAAATTCTTTCCTAATCTTCAGCTGCACTCCTGTGGAACTCAGGCAATGTGTCTATACAGCAATATAGGGGTGTAATGGTAAATTCTTAAGACTGGCTCTGGAGGGGAATGTACACACACTTTAAAAAAGTTTAATACTCATTGCTGATACTTTTCAAAGTTTAGACAACCAACAAAACAAAAAAAAAAACAAGCCCAAATTTGTATCGTTTTCCAATTTCAGAGGTGAAAATGCTCACACTGAAAATTTAACGATGGTCTCTCAGGAAACTGCTTAGAGCTGACTCTAACACAGGCTTGGCTACATCTTTGTAATCAGTGGTAAAGAGACAGATGTTGAAGTATTAAGAGTAGATATACTTTTAAGATTCTCTCTCTCTCTCTCTCTCTCTCTCTCTCTCTCTCTCTCTCATCAAGAAACAAAAATAAAAGCTTCAGAAAAAGCCTTGGATAATACATTTAGGGGTGAGAAGTGAGAAAGATAAATGACGTCATCACGGATAGAGGAAGAGAACCAGCATACTGAAATGTAACAAAAATTATTTTTTAAAAAAGCAAATTTCAGGGAAGTCGGTACCAAATCCACAGGACCAAATATTGTAGAAGCCAAGAAGAATAGAGACTAAGAAAAGGCCACCGAATTAGGTGAGGAAACCGTTTCATTAGAGTGGTCATGGCAGGACCATTATGTGGAAAAGTTTTGGCACCTTTTGTTTTTCTGTCATAATAACTTTTTTGGAGGGGGGAAGGCAGGGCCATTGGGGTTAAGTGACTTGCCCAAGGTCACACAGCTAGTAAGTGTGTCAAGTGTCTGAGGCTGGATTTGAACTCAGGTCCTCCTGAGTCCAGAGCCAGTGCTCTACTCACCTAGCTGCCCCATGTGTCATAATAATTAATGGGATAAAGTTCACCACACTCTCCCTGTCCTTACTATCCTTACTACTGAACAAATAAGATTACTTTCTTTATCATACAAAGAAAAACAAGTAAGCAAAAACAACTGATACAATGACTTTGTTAGGCAAGGTGAACAATGTTCAATGCCCATAGTCCCAGGTGTCTCTATGGGGAAAACTCCATGAGTTGCTCATAATACAGCTTCCTTTTAGTGTTCATTTCATTTATGTGATTAAATCATTATATATATAATTATATATATCTATATATAGTTCCTCTGCTCCTTGTCTCATTCTATATCATATTATGTACATATTCCCATGTTTCTCTGAATCCCATATATTTATTTGTCATTTATTGATTTATAAGAATGTTCAATTATAATTATATAATGAACTTTTCACTGTAGTTAAGAGAAGAAACTGGGATAGCCAGCCAGTCTCTAGGCAAGTCTCTTAGTGGCTTTAGGACAGTGGTGTCAAACTCAAATAGAAGCGAGGCTATTAAACTGGACATAAGCATCCCCTGTGGCCGCATAATGAGTCAAAAACCACATACTAACATTGTCTGTGTTCTATTGTATTTTGATTTAATTTTGCTAAATATTTCTGGATTACATTTTACTCTGGTTCTGGGGACACTTGGGAGTATTGGGTATCAAATGCCATCTGCCGCTGTGTGTAACATCTCTGTCCTAGACAACTACCTAAGATTATAAATTGTAGAGAAGGCACCAAGCTTCACTGGAAGAGAAAGTTTCAACACCTAGGAGTTCTTTGCCTAAAATTACAGGTCCAGCCTTTAATTCCTATTTTCATATTCCCACAGATACTGGTTCAATTTTTTCCTACCATAAAAAGTGTTACCTTGAATATTTTTGTGTATATTCAGCTTTTCTTGCAAACTTTGTTTTCTTTGGGGTATATGCCTAGTGGTGGGATCACTGTGTTGAAGATGATGGCTGTTTAGTCACTTTTCTTGAATGATATCAAACTGATTTCAGAATACTTGGGCATGTCAACTATACATACCTATCTTCCCATGAGAAAAGCAGCTAAATGGCACAGTGGACAGAGCACTGGCCCTGGAGTGACAAAGAGCTAATTCAAGTCTAGTTTCAGATGTTCGTTAGCATTGTGGCTCTGGGTGAGTCACTTAACCTCTCTTTGTCTCCATTTCTTCAACTGTAAAATGAGGATGATAACAGCATTTACCTTCTAGGGTTGCTGTGGGGATCAAATGACATAACATTTATAAAGGGACTAGTACAACGTATGGCTAAAGTAGGCACTTAATAAATGCTTGTTTCCTTCCTGCCTTCTATAACCATTGCAGTGGTGACTATTTTCATTTTTGGTCATATTTACAGGTTTGTTGTATGTGAATTGAAACCTGAGGGTTATTTTAAATAATTGACACTTCTCTTATTCCTAATAATTTGGACCTTTTTTTCAATGTGGTCATTGACCATGTGCAATTTTCTTTTTGAAAACTATATTGCTTATATAATTTAACCATTGGGAAAATAATCTTGGTCTTATATTTTTATATCAATTCCCTATTTACCTTAGATATTAGACTTTCGTTAGTGATATTTAATACTTGTGATATTTTATTTTTTTCTCATTCAGTTTCTTTTGTTATTGTACCTGGATTGATTTTGTTCGTGCACAGGCTTTTTAGTTTCATATAATCGAAATTGTCTTTTGTTGCCACCTTTTTTGGATGAGGTCAGTTATCCTGTAGATTTAAGTTGATGGAGAACATAACAACTTTTATATGTACAATATTTTCTAATAATCTACTATATTCCTGGTTATAATTCAAAGTGTAAACTTTATTTAGCTCCACATGATGCCGGCAAAGTCCACTTCAAGAACATGTAGTGTTACAGTCTTCCTTTTAGCTGGATAGATTTTGTAAGTTATTTACCTTGTTTAGCTTTCTAGTGCTCCTTTGTGAAGCAGCATCTTGTTACAACTGCTCTCATCTGACACTTTCTATTGTAAATATCATTCAACCAATCTATCAGTACTTATCGAAAAGCTCCTATGTACCAGTCATTGTAACTAGCTGCTACAGAGGTATCAGATAATTGTTGCCACCTCCTAGGACCTTACAGTCTTGTTGGGAAAACAAAATTTGGATATATGAAGCAGAGAAAAAGACTGTATAGCAATAGGGAATATACATAGAGGGATTTGGAAATAGTAATATTAATTGGACCTATAAGGATAAGGGAATGAGCATCTGACTCGGGTTTTGGAAGATGTATACTTTGGAGAGGAGTGAGGAGTCCCTTTGAGGTTGGGCCATTGCTCTCTTTTCATTAAAATGTCAGTTCAACAAGTGTGACAATTTAGCTTTCTGCATCTGGAAATTTGGAGGCATTCCTAAATTGGTCTCTGTGTGGTGATTGGTGCATTAAAAGTGAATAACAACAGTAAATAATTCATAATCAAATCTCCCTTGAACACATAAGTAAACACATAAATGATGATAATAAATTGGAAGGAACATGATGACTTTGATCTGATTGACAAAAACTACCTGATGCTCTGTCTCCAGGGAGACTTCATCAAGCATGGGGCAGGTCTTCAAATGGTAATTAGGATTCCATGCACGAGTTTGCTCTGGAGCTCAATTAACTTTGAAATTTTAAAATGCTAAAGGAACCTGGCTAGAGAGATGACTGAGAGTGTTCAAGTGTTATTAATTTTTGAATGAAAGAGAATATTTACTGAATATGTGGAAAGACCAAAATAAATTCAAATGGAATCAGGCCTTCAGAAGTAAAATGATATGCGCTTATGTATCAGCAACTAATTCACAATTTTCCCCATTATTTGGCATTTCCTGAATATTTGAGACCTCATTGTTCCCTTTTGGCTTCTTGCTTTGTGTAGTACTCCCAACCTATCCTTGCTTCCAATAAATTGTACCCTGGGCCCCCCATGCCTTTGGGAACACTCATTATGTCCCAAGTTTGGATTACTCTTTGGATAATTAACTATTTAAATGCACAGCTCACAAGTAGAGGTGGTCAGGTATAACGGAAATAGTACTGGATTTGAACCCCAAAATGAGAGTTCAGTTCCAGACGCTGCCATTTATTATCTGTGTGAACTTTGACAAGTCATTTATATAAAAACCTTTTTCTTAAAGACTGGGGGATATCTGGGCATGTTTGTAGACAACATGCCAGGATCCAACATATATGAGACTTAAGGCTAGAAAGACAGAGAGGATGATTGAACTGACAAACTCCTAGAAAAGATGGGGGAAGGGCAGGGGATTAAGTTCACAAGCAGAAGGCTTGGCAATTGGCTAGAAGGAGTACCTCTTTCTCTGAGACTGATCAAAGTAAGTGAGGACAGGAGTTGGTGTTAAAGTGGTTTGAGGTATAGAATTGGAAAAAAGGGAGATAGCTTCAATTTTCTTAGAAATAAATTATGAGGCAGGAGTTTGGCAAGGGTAGTATAGATGGGAAGGGTGTTGAATCAGCAAGGTAATATTTAAAGGATTGCCATGCAGTAGTGAAGGTCCAAGTAAGATTAGATAACACAAATTTATAGTGGATCCAATCAGCAGGGTTGGATAAAGATCAGCAAATATAGCAAGATGGGAATGGTAACAGAAGACATAGGCAATGTGGTAATCCAGAGTTGGGATTTCGTGTGATAATAAATCTAGAGGGCAAAGAAGTAGAAGTTAGGGCATAAGAGGTAATGTTGGACTAGTTAACTAGAGCACTGAGATTTCAAAATGAGGAAAAAGAGACTAGGACAAGGGCGATAGATGGATAAAGCACTGGAAAATAGAGTTACTGGAGTTTACAGCGAATATGGTGAGTAGGTTTAAAGTCATGAGGCCTAGGGAGAAATGGAATGACAAAGAAGTTTCAGAGAAGGCATCCTAGAGGTGGAATACTCCCTGAGAAGGTGAGATCAAGAGGATGAACAGCACCTGAATATGCCTGAGGTGAGGTGAAGGTACAGATGCCAACAACTCAATGTGGACCACCTCCATCCTTGATCTGGAACTTCAAAACTCCACTTCCAATTTGATAATTATCACACCTCTCCCACTCTCATTCATGTCAGCCTATTTTTACCATCATGAACTTCTGGCTCTTGACTCATCCCTATTGTAAAAGTGCACATCTCCCACTTTGCTTTGACTCCTTGCTCAGCCTTGACTCTATGGCCTGACACAGTATTGCAGGCTCTTGGATTTGGGAGGAACCTCAGAAGTAATCTTATCTAATTCATATTTGGAAAAGCATCTCCTGTGCATAATTTTCCTCAAAAGTGATCATTGAGGCTCACTTCGGAAAGTTTTAAGGAGTAGAAACCTATTATTTTCAGAAATTGATTATTTTTGTATGGTTCTAATTGATATGAGGTTTTCTTTTCTATCAAGTTTTCATCTCTTTCTTTGCAAATTGAACCCTTGTCAATCATGTCCTTTGGCATCAGCCATAATTAATATAATTCCTTTTCTATATAATAGTCCTTCAGATACGTGAGGGCATATATTACATGCTTCCTAAGCCTTCTGTTCTGGAGGCTGACCATCTCTAAGGGATCCTCCAATCTCTTCGCTGTCAAGGTCACCCTCACCATATATATATATTTAGACAAGCTCCAGCTTGTTAATGTCCTTCCTAAAATGTGGTGTACAAAACTGAACCTTATGTTCCACACGAGGTCTCATCAGGACAGAGAATAGCAGGGCTGTGATCTTTCTTCTTTTGGACACTGTTTCTTTTGATGCGGCCCTTGATAGTATCTGTTTACTAATGGTAAGATAAGCTTAGGGTAGAACTTTACTGTTTTACCTTAGTCAATGCAGCCCATGACTATGTCAAGAGCTTTTTAGATTCTTGACTGTTATCCAACATGTTAGCTGTTTCTCTCAGATTTATGCTCCCTGTAAATTTTACAAGCATGCTATCTATGGCTTGATTCAATTTCTTTAAACCCCAGAAAAAAATCCCCTTAGACAGTGTGCTAGAGACTTGCCTTGAAGTGAACACTGCCTCAGCACGTAATCCTAAGTGGTATATGGTATAGAAATCAGCTGAGACTTTCCACCTAAGTTAGAATCCTAATGATTATCGGAACATTATTAAAAGTATCTGGGAGCCTTCTACTCATTGATTACTTCTTTATTGGGAACCAATGTAGTGTGACAGAAAAAGAACAAGGATTAGAGTCAAAAGACCTAGGTTCAAATCATTGCTCTACCATTTACTTCCTGTGTGACACTGGATAAATCATTTCACCTCATCTATAAAATGAGGGAGCTGGGTAGATTATCATTAAAGTCTCTTCTGGCACCAAATTAACCAATTCTAAATCCAGTTATCCAGTATCTAGGCATAATCTCTCCACCTCAACCACAAGGGTGCACACAGTAAGAGATGATTAGATTTATGCTTATAGCATTTTCCTAAGACCTCATTTTGGTGACACTGTTAAAAGAAAGAAAAGAGGTTAATTTATGACTATGACTAATGACTATTCTGGGTGAAGCTGTTCTGGTTCAGTTATTAGTGATTCTCTTTTTAAATGTTGACAAACCATCTTTTAAAAAATATATCTTAAATTCTTTCCCCCTAGGAATCAAAATTAGACTTACTAGGCTATTGTTTGTACACTCCACCTTCTTTCTTTTTATTTTCTTTGTAATTCAGGACATTTGTCTTTCTCTAGTCCCAAGGCACTATACGTTCTGCACAATCTTTCAAAAACCTTCAACAGTAATCACATCTGACAATTCTTTCAACAGCCATTGCAATATTTCATTAGCCATTTTGCCAGAATCCCCTGCTCCCCTGACCTTATGACATTTCCAACATATTATTTTTGGTCAGGTCCCTATTTGATGATTTCATGCTCTGTACCTCCCACCCTCAACCAGGGGTATTGAGTCTATCTGTAAAAAGTCGCAAAATCAAGCTAATTTCATGTGTTACTAATTTATGCTGAAAAATTCAGCCGGGGCCCTGGAGTTGAAGAGAAGCACAACCGCTGGATTTCACTGAGATGCTGAACAGGTTTCAGGGATCCCAAGCTACTCTCTGAAACAAAAAGCTGATATTCTTCCAGTGATGCAATATGGTCATAAGTCAATTGTTTTTAACCTTTTTGTATGGCATGGTCCCTCTGTGGCAGTCCCTCAGAATATTTTTAAATGAATAAAATGAATGCAATTCTGAAGGAAACCAATTATGTTAAAATTATCAAAATATTTTTTTAAAACAGGCAAACAAATATATGAACCCAAGGTTAAGAATGCCTGCTATAAATCACAGAGTCGCAGTACTGAGAATCAGATTTATGATGTCTCAGCCAGCAATGGACAGTTGTAAGAGTTGGGTGCAAATCTTTTGATACATGTTATCTTTGATGTTTTGCACGTAAAAATTGCATAAAAACATATCCAAGGCAAGGAGGATTGGAAATTGAGGCAGGCTGGGCATTAAGTGAAAACATGAGATAAGAACTGGATAGCTTGAGTGTTACACTGGAATCTGTGAAACACTAAAAGACTTTGAGGAAGAACTCAAACACATTAAGAAAGAGATTAAGAAAAATCTTTAGAGAAAACCTTAGCTGGGTCCATACTCAACAGTCTTCACGTTTCTGTAGAGTTCATATTCCATTCCTTTCAGTTGCTCTAAATCTTTTCCCCTGTCCTCAGGTTCCAAACTACAGCTTCTTGCTTTATTCTCAAGATATAGTACATGGCTTGGCCTCCTATTACATGGAGACTGATTCCCCTCTTCCATTTCTTTTTTTTTTTTTGTAACTTTTTTTTTTGAATTTATTTATTTAACATATTTGGTTTTCAGCATTGATTTTCACAACAGTTTGAATTACAAATTTTCTCCCCATTTCTACCCTCCCCCCCACTCCAAGATGGCATATATTCTGGTTGCCCTGTTCCCCAGTCAGCCCTCCCCTCTATCACCCCGCTCCCCTCTCATCCCCTTTTCCCTTCCTTTCTTGTAGGGCAAGATAAATTTCTACGCCCCATTGCCTGTGTATCTTATTTTTTAGTTGCATGCAAAAACTTTTTTTTTTGTTTTTGAACATCTGTTTTTAAAACTTTGAGTTTCAAATTCTCTCCCCTCTTCCCTTCCCACCCACCCTCCCCAAGAAGTCGAGCACTTCAACCTAGGCCATGCATGTATCATTATGTATAACCCTTCCACAATACTCATGTTGTGAAAGGCTAACGACATTTTGCTCCTTCCCAACCCATCCCGCTTTATTGAATTTTCTCCCTTGACCCTGTCCCCTTTCCAAAGTGTTTGTTTTGATTACCTCCACCCCCATCTGCCCTCCCCTCCATCATTCCCCTCCCTTTTATTTTTTTTATCTTCCTCCCTCTTCTTTCCTGTGGGGTAAGTTACCCAACTGAGTATGTATGGTATTCCCTCCTCAGGCCGAATCTGATGAGAGCAAGGTTCACTCATTCCCCCCTCACCTGCCCTCTCCCCTCCTCCCACAGAACTGCTTCCTCTTGCCACCTTTAGGCGAGATAATCCACCCCATTCTATCTCTCCCTATCTCCCTCTCTCAGTATGTTGCTCTCTCATCCCTTAATTTCATTTTATTTCTTTTAGATATCTTCCCTTCATCTTCAACTCACGCTGTGTCTGTTCTCTCTCTTTTACATATATATATATACATATACACATATACATATATATATACACATACAAAAGCACACATATATATATATACCTACATGCACATGCATACATATACACATAGATACATGCATACATACACATTCACTTATATATATACATAAACATATATATATATATATGTGCATATTCCCTTCAACTACCCTAATACTGAGGTCTCATGAATCATACACATCATCTTTCCATGTAGGAATGTAAACAAAACAGTTCAACTTTAGTAAGTCCCTTGCAATTTCCGTTTCTTGATTACCTTTTCATGCTTCTCTTGATTCTTGTGTTTGAAAGTCAAATTTTCTATTCAGTTCTGGTCTTTTCACTGAGAAAGCTTGAAAGTCCTCTATTTTATTGAAAATCCATATTTTGCCTTGGAACATGATACTCAGTTTTGCTGGGTAGGTGATTCTAGGTTTTAATCCTAGCTCCATTGACCTCCGGAATATCGCATTCCAAGCCCTTCGATCTCTTAATGTAGAAGCTGCCAGATCTTGGGTTATTCTGATTGGGTTTCCACAATACTCAAATTGTTTCTTTCTGGCTGCTTGCAGTATTTTCTCCTTGATCTGGGAGCTCTGGAATTTGGCAACAATATTCCTAGGAGACTTTCTTTTTGGGATCTATTTGAGGAGGTGATCGATGGATTCTTTCAATTTCTATTTTGCCCTGTGGCTCTAGAATATCAGGGCAGTTCTCCTTGATAATTTCTTGAAAGATGATATCTAGGCTCTTTTTTTGATCATGGCTTTCAGGTAGTCCAATAATTTTTAAATTATCTCTCCTGGATCTATTTTCCAGGTCAGTGGTTTTTCCAAGGAGATATTTCACATTGTCTTCCATTTTTTCATTCCTTTGGTTCTGTTTTATAATATCCTGATTTCTCATAAAGTCACTAGCTTCCACTTGCTCCAATCTAATTTTTAAAGTAGTATTTTCTTCAGTGGTCTTTTGGACCTCCTTTTCCATTTGGCTAATTCTGCCTTTCAAGGCATTCTTCTCCTCATTGGCTTTTTGGAGCTCTTTTGCCATTTGAGTTAGTCTATTTTTTAAAGTGTTTTTTTTCTTCAATATTTTTTTCAGTATTTTTTTGGGTCTCCTTTAGCAAGTCATTGACTTGTTTTTCATGGTTTTCTCGCATCCTTCTCATTTCTCTTCCCAATTTTTCCTCTACTTCTCTAACTTGCTTTTCCAACTCCTTTTTGAGCTCTTCCATGGCCTGGTACCAGTTCCTGTTTTTCTTGGAGGTTTCTGTTGTAGGCTCTTTGACTTTATTAATTTCTTCTGTCTGTACGTTTTGGTCTTCTTTGTCAGCAAAGAAAGAATGCAAAGTCTGAGACTGAATCTCGGTGCGTTTTTGCTGCCTGGCCATATTCCCAGCCAACCAACTTGACCCTTGAGTTTTTCAGTGGGGTACGACTGCTTGTAGATTACAGAGTTCTATGTTCCATGTTTGGGGGGGAGGTGCCAGCTCTGCCACACCAGCACTGCTCCTTCCCCAAGAACCCCCAACCCGAACTGAGCTTAGATCTTTGGCAGGCTGGTACACCCCTGCTCTGATCTGCCACTTAATTCCTCCCACCAGGTGGGCCTGGAGCCGGAAGTAACAACAGCTGTAGCTGCCCCACCTCCGCTGCCCCCAGGGCTGGAAGCCGAACTGCGAACTCCTTCCACTCCCTCAGCTTTTCCCACTAACCTTCTCCGCAGTCTTTGGTGTTTGTGGGTTGAGGGGTCTCGTAACTGCCGCAGCTCACTGAATCAGGGCACTAGGGCCCCCTCCGCCCGGCTTCTGGTCTGGATGGTCCACACCGCTCAGGCTGGGCTCTGCTCCACTCCGTTCCCAGCTCCCAGCTCCGAGCTCCGTGTGGGATAGACCTCACCCAGAGACCATCCAGGCTGTCCTGGGCTGGAGCCCTACTTCCCTCTGCTGTTCTGTGGGTTCAGCCATTCTATAATTGGTTCAGAGCCATTTTTTATAAGTTTTTGGAGGGTCTCCGCACGGAGCTCACATTATTCCCTGCTTACCAGCCGCCATCTTGGCTCCACCCCCCCCTTCCATTTCTTAAAACTTTTCAATATCGCCACTCTTGTCCTTGTGCACATATCCTCATTCTTCCTTAAAGTGAATCTATCTCTCAGAGATTTTTTATTTTTATTCCTTTCCTGCTTCTTTACTGGAGCTTCTCCAGAAGTCATCCCTCACTCTCACAATAACCACAATAACCTCCCAAGGTTCCTAGGAAGAAAGTATTTCATGAAAAATATAGGTCTATGTAAATGAGACTTCATGGCACCATCACTGGCACTATCATCCTCATTCATTCTGGTATTTTCTTTTGTGTGTAGGTTCCTCTTTTTACTCAAAGACAAAGACAGTGGAAAGGAAGTGAAGGGCTTCAAGTATTAGACTAGTAACAGGTTGTGGATGTTTTCTGAGGACCAAGTGAAGTAAACTCTAAAAGTGGACTAGGCTGCCCTAGGAGGAAATGGGTGCTCAGTCTCTAAAGCCGGAGACTACTTACTGTGTATGTTGAATGTCGCTGAGGGCATTCTTCTTTAGTCACGGGATGGACTATTTGAACTTTAAGATTCTATGATTCAATGAAGAAAGGAGTCATTGAACAGCTATTTTAAAGTATGTGAATGGCTGTTATGTGGAGGAGAGATTCTAATTCCAAGTAATCGATTTTAACTTTGTAGGTATCATAGAGATGGGATACAACCACAACTGAACATGATTCTAAAAGAGTGTACTTCATTTAAAAGAAAAAGCATGACGTCAAACTGGGAGGGGGAAGGCTGGAGAAGCATTGTTTGTCCCTATGTCTGGCGTGAGTTCCACTCTCACTTATACCTCCTGGGGTTTCTGGCTTGCTTCAAGACTCATCTCAAATCCCACCTTCCGTAGGAGGCCTTTCCTGGTCCCCATCTCATTTCTAAAGCTTTCTCTCTCAGATTAAGTCCCATTTGAACTGTGCACATCTTGTATATACAGAGTTACAGTTTCCCCATTAGGCTGTGAGCATCCGCAGTGCTTAACACAGTCCTGGGAATGTACTAAGTACTTAAGAACTGCTTGTTGACAACCCGAGTGTATATTCATGGGAGAAAATCTAGGAAGCAGAGATGGGAAATATAGTGGAAAGCATCATCTTATCCTAAGCAGACTTCCTGACTAGAAGAAATGATTTGCAGGGTATGTAAGTTTTGATGGAATGAGGGTACCAGAAAAGGAAAAACAAAACAAAACCAAAAAAACCACAGAACAGTATCTGTGAAGTTAGTGCCAAATAAGGTACCACAATGAGAAGTCAAGAGGTAGCACGAATTCAAGGGGAATCTGGTTGGGGAGAAGAGAGGAGAGGTGCTTCTTTGGAGAAGAGGAAGGAGGCTATCTTTATTGATAATTCTTAGTTCCTCCTGCTGTCTTTTCTACAAGGCTCACAGCTTGCAAAGCTAGAGATCCGGTAGAATTTAAGCTTTTTCAGGTTGGGCTTCTTTAAATTTGTCTTTGTCTACCTATCACCTAAGACAGTTCCTTTACATAGCAAGTACCTAATAAATAATGGATTGATTTGGGGATGACTAAAATGGGAACAAAAACTTTAAATTAGAGGTGAAAAAGATCTGTGCCTATTATTTTCAGAATCAGTAGGAATACAAAATTGGGTACAAACCAGCATTGTGTAAAACATAAAAGTCCTACTTTTAGTCTCCTGGACTCGTAAACATTCCTGTCTTTGACAGTCATTACAACGTGACCTTGAGATAGCTTCTGAGTCACCTTCCAGATCCAAACCCAGGATCCTATAACAAGGCTTCTCAATTTGAAATGCTCAAATCTATCTGTGGCTAGATGTTAAAGGTCCATGGATTTGGATAAGCAGGACCTTGAACTGAAATTTGGTGTTTCCTTTCATTATACGTATCAACAACAAATACTAGTCTGAGAAGAATTCATAGGCTTCACCAACCTGCTAAAGGGGCCCATGACACAAAAAGTTTAAGAACTCCCATCCTGTAGCATTTCCTGAAATTCCCTTCCAATGAAAGATGGGTTTCTATTGTTTCTCTGCATGTATCAGCTGCTGAGGGTTCCCCATGACCTGAATATTTTCCAAAGTAAAATAAGGTTCAGAGTACAATTATTTTCAATATAGTCACTATATAAAAGTACCCATTTTGTTAGTTGTACCCTAAAACAAACAAATAACTAAGGAAAAAAACCAGTGGAATTGCCTCTCCATGTAACTCTCTCATTTGGATGAATTCAGGAAATACCTTCCTTCGTGAATAAGGCCTTGTCATCACTGCTTCCAACCAATTGGTCTTACCCTAGACTTAATATGCAAGATGCACTGTACTTGCAACAAGGTTTTTCAAATCACATTCAGTTGAAAGACTCCAATTAGCAAGTTGATCATCGGCACCACAGGCATATGTACGTTAAGGATTATTGCTTTTCTACACCTCTGTTTGACTATAAATTACTGGGAAAAAATCTGATTAAAAATAATAATAAATCCTCAGCAATTTTAAAATAAACTAGGAAAGGGATTCTCTAGAGGCTCCATTAAAGCTTTATAGAGAGTTAGCACAATTATGCTGAATGAAATCAATATATTCACATTGTTTTATTCCAGGTTTATCATGTCCCATTATTAAAACAATGAAATGCAATTAATAAATTGTTGGATCATTTTTCTTGTTTTATTTGAAAATGTTTCGGCATATTTTAGCATATCATTTTTAGAGTAGCAAATACTCTAATGTATAACATTAATAAACGGTGATAGACTTTACTATAAATATTGCATCTGTTGCCAAGAAAAGTTACATACAAAAACAGCGCATTGCAAACAGCAGTTCAGTCATTCTTTCGGTGGTACAGACATGGGCCTTCTGTATGATTGTAAGTATCTTTGCACCTCCTGACCCCTCGGCACGAGTAAAATATTGTTTTTTATACACCAACAGTTTGCTGGGTTTAAGGGATTAACACCATATTTGTGGTGCTGGGAGAACACAGAAAACAAGTGAGCAGCTCTTTCTTCATTTGGCGTTTTTGTGCTTTGTTTTGCTTTTTAGGGAAAGGAGATGGTTACGGGAAGATTTACGAACTTTTTACGCATGCAAACTTGGGTCCAATATTTTGATTGGTGAAGGAAAAAAGGGTATTTTAAAGAACTGTTAAAACAAAATAAAAAATTTAGGTAATGGAATATATAGTCTGATTGCTGCAATGAGTACCACAAGTCTTTTGACTACAATTTTTAGGAAATCAAAATGGAATATAAAATTTTCTAAGGGGAAAAATGCATATGAGACAAAATTTTTGGCCTTATCATGGTAAAAGTAACCCTTGGTATACTCATTTAATAACATTAGAAATGCTATTTTCCATTTTTATGGGGATTAATTGGTTATCCTTTATGGGAAGAGATAAATTATTAACATAGGAAGTAAACCATCCTTGAATCTTCCTTCTGTAGAAAATATACCTCTCTTCTTTCTTTGCAAAGTTAGGGGACTACAGGCATGGAAGACTGTGTATACATAAGACTGGATTGAAATGTTATATAGCTTTGATGAAATACTTTTTTATTTTTTTTCCCCCCACAAGGGATGGCTACCTGGGGAGAGAAGGAGAACTAGGAGGGATATACTTGGAAATGAAGATATACAAACAACAGATATTAATACTGTTTTTAATAGAAAAAAAAGAAACTATGTCCTCCCTTGGCCTTCATTATATGGCTCAATCCTGCTTCTCCTTCCACCTTTCCAACTCTGATGTTTACTTTGTTGACTCCTCTTGTTCCTCTTATTGCTTCTTTGTGTTTTTTCTTAAGATTCAGCCCTTGCTATTCTGTACTTCTGTATCCCAACTCTTTCTCAGCTAGCTCATCCATTTTCATAACTTAAACAATCACTTCTAAGCTCTTGGCTTTCCACTTTGTATGTCAAGGTCTGTTCCCTCACAAGTTTTGATCTTGTAGCATTTGCTAATTCAACATTTCAGAACTACAGAATTACAGAGTTGGTACAGAATCTGGAGGTTGTTACCTTAAATCTGTATCTTCACAAAAATTACTTCTACACAAACAAGTGGTGCTTGAACCTACAGTTAAAGATGAAAAGCCTACTACCTCCCAAGGCTGTCTGTCTATTTAAGTTCAGATCAATCTAATTATTTGAAAGATTTTCCATCTTTTGTGTTGACATCTGTAGCTACGGCTTCTAATTATTTTATTTTGTTTTTTCCTCCGGGACAAAGCAGGAAAAGTATAATCCTTCTTTCACATGACAGCCCTTCAAATATTTGAAAAGAGTTATCATGATCCTAATGGCTTTTCTTCTCCAGGATTATCTTTCATCAGTTGTTCCCAACAGTCCTCATATAGCATGGTCTTCAGTTGGTTATATTCTAGTTTGTTGATGTCCCTCCTAAAATGGGCTATCCACCCAGACTAGATGTGGTTTCACCAAGGCTGAATAAAGCAAGATTATCACTTTCTTCATTTTGGAAACTATGCATCTATTAAGGCACCCAAAGAGCAAGCCAGACTTTTTAGCTGCCATGCCCCATTGCTTTCTACATTGCATTTATGCTTCAATAATTTCCCTAGTCACATATTTTTTTTCACATGAACCCCTAAACAAGCCTCCTCCTTCTATTGTGCAGTTAAGAAGATTTTACTTTTCTTCATACTAAATTCATCATGTTGGGTTAAGTTTATTGCTCTAAGTTTTTTTTTTTACTCTCAATTGTTACCAGCTGTGCAAGTTTTGGGTTATCTGTGCATTACTAAGCATTCAATCTATGCCACAGAAGTCATTCACAAAAATTGTCTACTTGGATCATCTACATCATCATGTCAAACCATGCCCAAAATTTAACTCACCATTGACCCATTCACATTTTTCTAAAGCCCCTACCTGCTTTAGAATTGAGAAGAGTTAGGGAAGACTTCCAATAAAAGATGAGATTTTGGTTGGAACTTATAGGAAGTCAGAGAGTTCTGTAGGTAGAACTGGGGAGGGAGAGCATTCCAGGAATGAGAGATAGCCTATGGGCATAAATACCTACAGCTGACAGCTGGAGTGTCTTATTTGTGAAATACGGGAAGCCGATGACACTGGATGTAAGAGTGTCAGAGAGTAAAGTGTAAGAAGACAGCAAAGGTACAAAGGAATTAAATTTTAAAGGGCTTTGAATAACAAACAGGGCATTTTGTATTTGATCCTAACAGGCAATAAGGAGCCACTGGAGTTTATTGAGTAGGATGGTATGACATGATCAGACCTGTACTTTATAAAAATCACTTCAGTCACTGAATAGAGGATGAATTGGAATAGAAACAGACTTGAGGTAGGCAGACTCAACAGCAGGCTATTACAATAGTTCAGGTGTGAGGTGATAAAGGCAGTGTCAGAGGAGAGAAGGAAGCATATGAGAGATCTTGCAGAGGTGAAATTGATAAGCCTTGGCAACAGATTGGAAATGGGGTGGGGAAGGTGAGGAAGGATAAGTCTAGGAAGACTCCTCGATTTGGAGCCTGAGGGACTGGGAGGATGGTGTTACCTTCTATAGTGGTAGGGAAGGTAGGGGCAAGGGAGGGCTTAAAGAGAAAGATAATGAGTTCTGTTTTGGACAGATAAGTTTAAGACATCTACTGGACATCCATTTTGAGGTGTCTGAAAGGCAGCTGGAGATGTGAGATTAGATAGAGGTCGGAAGACAGGGTGGGGCAGGATAGGTAAATTTGAGAATCATAAAAGTAGAGATAGTAATTAAATCCATGGGACCTAATGCTATCTCCAAGTGATGTAGCCTAGAGGGAGAGGAACCCGGAGGGATACCTATGGTTAAAGGTCTAGACAAGGAAAGGAGACAGAGAAGGATCATTAAGTTTTCTTGAGTCTTTCTTTGAAATATCCCCTGTACCTGCCACATTATCTTAATTCTCATTGTCATATGAGCATAGAAACCACGAAAACTACTTTTTCTGTTCTCCCCAATTCTTGCCATAGGATCCTGTATATAGTAGTTAACAAATATTGAGTTTGTTGATAAATTAAAGATACCACTCATGAGGATTAAATGATATACACATGTATGTGTGTGTGCGTGTGTGCGTGTGCGTGTATGTGTGTGTGTGTAAACTGCTTTGCAAACTTTAAAAGCCTAATGCAAATGCTAGCTATTATTACTGTTACCATTATTAGCACCTTATGTTAGGTCCCTCATTACCTCATACTTAAATTACCACCTCCAAAGCCTAGTTTCCCTCTTTGATTTCAGCACACCTTTCATTCGATTCAGTATACACTGTTCAATTAATATTGGTTAAACATGTACCATCAAATGGCTCTCTGGCTCAAAAAAATGTTAATCATTCTTCATTCTTTACCATTCTGCTAGAGGATGTTTTCTCACTATTTATAGAGAGAAAACATCCGTTAGCAGTGCAGATCAACATCTTCTCTCCAATGTATAGTCTTAATTAGCCCCCACAGCTCGGAACTGAATTATGTGTTTAATATTGTCTTAGATGGCTTAACATTGTTTAATGTGGCTTAGTCAAATCTCTCTAACTGGACTGTGGGTCATGACACGTTTGTATTCCCATTTACTTCACATAATGCTGAGTATAAAGTATCTAATTCAATAAATATTTGATTGATTTAGATGACTAAATCTAATTAAAAACATATACTTGTCACCCACCAACTACAGAGCATTGTTCTAGCTGCAGAATTATTGTCCTTGTCAAGTCTGTCTATGCAACAGTTGTGTTTAGGAGCAGACACTGATGAAATATGTCAGACTTTGCATTCGGGGAATCGGGTATAACCAGGCTATAGAAAGTCCCCAAACTCACAATTCTTGAAAGATCAATTTATTATGATCAATGAATTGGTGACCATTAAGAAATGGTTATTAGATCTGTTAATATGTTGAAGAAAGAAGTTCATTATTCATTTCAATTAAATGCAACCAATATTTGTGAAAGGCCTAATGATAATATTTAGAAAACACTTAGCACAGTACCTGGCACATAGTAGGCACTTTATAAATGCATATACCTTTCCCTCTTCCTCTAAGTGTTGTCACTTTGACTGTCAATACAGAGGTTGTTCTAAATCCAAAGAAAGCAAAGAGCTGTGGCATTAAAACTTGTCACTAATGATGGATGAATAGAGAAGATGTTTGGGTGGTCCCAAAGATGTGTGGGCTGGGTCAGAGGATAAGGGAATGCAAGCATAACCTAGGGCATAGTAGTAGGTGAACTCAAAGATCAACAAGGTTAAATTCTGAAGATGAAGATTAATGAGCATTATTTCTATGACTGGGTGAATGTAGTCTGTTGACTCTATAGCGTAAATCTAGCGTATTTTACACATATGTGCACACATTTTTGGAGTCTAGATCTGAGGTTTCATTAGTACAGAAATGAACTGGTAAAGAAACTACCTCTTACATGCAGATCTGAGATCATTGCAATTTAGTCTTAGAATCAAGTTAAAGGACAGTATTTGTTAGAATAGTACTTGAACCTAGGTCTTTCTGAATCTAAGACCAGCTCTCTTTTTGTAGTGTACCATGCCAAACCCCACTCCCCACACATATACTCTCACTCACACAATGATATTTATATCTATATATTCATCTATATTCACTTGACTCTTATGATGTGTTAGTTAGGTATTTATTACATAGCCCTTATGACTTCAGCTAGTACTGGGATTCATGGCAAATGAAGTTTCTTGTGGTTATCTTTTTTCCTTTGATTCACTGCATATTTGCTAAAAAAAAATGCTTTCTATATAAAATTTAAAAAAATAACTACCATGAAGTCCAACTTTTTGAAATTACATTTAACTTTACTGTACAAATAGAGATATAAATAACACTGAATCATTTATTTATTTAGTAGAGTACAATCCAAAATCATTCCAACAAAACATGATTTCAAAACTGTCCATTGTACTCTACTTGAATGATGAGAAATTGGTACTCTTAAAAATTATAGTTGACCTATTATTCATCTTCATTCAAGGTCACAAAAACAGATTTTAAAGCTTGACTGCCCATCTGCTTAACTTGGCATAATTAATAAATAGCTGCCAGATGCTGTATGAATCCCTGTTTTTAGCTATCTTTTGACAGGTGATTTTTTTCCCCCTTTCTAAAACTGGGAAACTGTACAACCTAGCAAGCCATCAGTCACTGAAGGCTGGCAGTGGAGATGGGGTTTCTGATCATTTCCAGTAAGCAATAATCACGATCCCAGTTGCTAAAAGCAAAATCTTATTGAGCTCTATGTTTGTAGCATTTGCTATATGGGCTCTTAGCCTAAGCCCATGGTTCTGTTGCTAGGGGAAAGATGTTGGACAAAGTGACATTCCCAACCCTAATTTTCTATACTAATATTCCTAGAGATATCTTCAGAAGCAAACACAGCATTCTAATAAACAGCCTTATTTTTTCATTTTGCTAAAGTTTTTGGTCTTTAAAGACTCTCACCTTCTTTTTTTTTTAATCTTTTTTATTTATTTAATATATTTAGTTTTCAGCATTGATTTTCAGAAGAGTTTAAAATTACAAATTTTCTCCCCATTTCTACCCTCCCCCCGTTACTCCAAGATGGCATATATTCTGGTTGCCCCGTTCCCTAGTCAGCCCTCCTATCTGTCACTACACTCCCCTCCCATCTCCCTTTCCCTTCTTCTCTTGTAGGGCAAGATAAATTTCTATGCCCCATTGCCTGTGTATCTTATTTCCTAGTTGCATGCAAAAACTTTTTTTGTTGTTGTTTTTGAATGTCTGTTTTTAAAACTTTGAGTTTCAAATTCTCTCCCCTCTTCCCTCCCCGCCCACCCTCCCTAAGAAGGCAAGCAATTCAACATAGGCCACATGTGTATCATTATGCAAAAGCCTTCCACAATATTCATGTTGTGAAAGATTAACTATGTTTTGCTCCTTCCTAACCTATCCCCCTTTATTGAATTTTCTCCCTTGACCCTGTCCCTTTTCGAAAGTGTTTGTTTTTGATTACCTCTTCCCCCTATCTGCCCTCCCTTCTATCGTAACCCCTTTTTATAGTCCTCCTCCTTTCCTGTGGGGTAAGACACCCAATTTAGTGTGTATGGTATTCCCTCCTCAGGTCAAATATGATGAGAGCAAGATTTACTCATTCCTCCTCACCTGCCCCCTCTTACCTTCCTAGAGAACTGCTTTTTCTTGTCACTTTTATGTGAGATAATTTACCCCATTCTATCTCTCCCTTTCTCCCTCTCTCAATATATGCCTCTCTTATCCCTTAATTTGATTTTATTTTTTTAGATATTATCCCTTCATATTCAACTCACCCTGTGCCCTCTGTCTATATATATATATACACACATCTACATATATACATACATAGACACACACATATGTATATATATGCATATACATATATATATATGCATATTCCTTTCAGCTACTATGATATTGAGGTCTCATGAATCATACACATCATCTTTCCATGTAGGAATATAAACAAAACAGTTCAATTTTAGTAAGTCCCTTATGATTTCTCTTTCTTGTTTACCTTTTCATGCTTCTCTTGATTCTTGTGTTTGAAAGTCAAATTTTCTATTCAGCTCTGGTCTTTTCACTGAGAAAGCTTGAAAGTCCTCTATTTTATTGAAAATCCATATTTTGCCTTGGAACATGATACTCAGTTTTGCTGGGTAGGTGATTCTTGGTTTTAATCCTAGCTCCATTGACCTCCAGAATACCATATTCCAAGCCCTTTGGTCCCTTAATGTGGAAGCTGCTAGATCCTGTGTTATCCTGATTGTTTTTCGACAATACTCAAATTGTTTCTTTCTGGCCGCTTGCAGTATTTTCTCCTTGATCTGGGAGCTCTGGAATTTGGCAACAATATTCCTAGAAGTTTTCTTTTTGGGATCTTTTTGAGGAGGCAATCTGTGGGTTCTTTCAATTTCTATTTTACCCTCTGGCTCTAGAATATCAGGGCAGTTCTCCTTGATAATTTCTTGAAAGATGATATCAAGGCTCTTTTTTTGATCATGGCTTTCAGGTAGCCCAATAATTTTTAAATGATCTCTCCTTGATCTATTTTCCAGGTCAGTGGTTTTTCCAATGAGATATTTCACATTGTCTTCCATTTTTTCATTCCTATGGTTCTGTTTTATAATATCTTGATTTCTCATAAAGTCACTAGCTTCCACTTGCTCCAATCTAATTTTTAAAGTAGTATTTTCTTCAGTGGTCTTTTGGACCTCCTTTTCCATTTGGGTAATTCTGTCTTTCAAGGCATTCTTCTCCTCATTGGCTTTTTGGAGCTCTTTTGCCATTTGAGTTAGTCTATTTTTTAAAGGGTTTTTTTTCTTCAATATTTTTTTCAGTACTTTTTTGGGGTCTCCTTTAGCAAGTCATTGACTTGTTTTTCATGGTTTTCTTGCATCATTCTCATTTCTCTTCCCAATTTTTCCTCTACTTCTCTAACTTGCTTTTCCAACTCCTTTTTGAGCTCTTCCATGGCCTGAGACCAGTTCATGTTTTTCTTGGAGGCTTTTGGTGTAGGCTCTTTGACTTTGTTGACTTCTTTAGGCTGTATGTTTTGGTCTTTGTCACCAAAGAAAGATTCCAAAGTCTGAGACTGAATCTGAGTGCATTTTCCATGCCTGGCCATGTTCCCAGCCAACTTACTTGACCCTTGAGTTTTTCAGCGAGGTATGACTGCTTGTAAAGAGTACTTTGTTCCAAGCTTGAGGGGATGCGCCATTGATTTCAGAGCTATTTCTATACAGCCCGCTCTGCCACACCAGCACTCCTCCTTCCTCAAGAACCCCCAACCCGGACCTGACCCAAATCTTAAGCAGGCTCTGCACTCCTGCTTTGATCCGCCACTTAATTCCTCCCACCAGGTGGGCCTGGGGCCAGAAGCAACTGCAGCTGTAGTTCTGTAGCTGCACCTCCCCCACTGCCCCTGGGGTGGTGGCCTAACCTCGAACTCTGTCCCCCGAAGCTTTTCCCACTAACCTTCTCTGTTGTCTTTGGTGTCTGTGGGTTGCAAAGTTTGGTAACTGCTGCAGCTCACTGATTCAGGGCGCTAGGGCCTGTTCTGCCCAGCTCCCTGTCTGGTTGGTCCTGCCACCACCTACACTGAGCTCTGCTCCCCTCTGTTCCCAGCTCTGTGCACGATAGACCTCATCCAGCGACCATCCAGGCTGTCCTGGCCTGGAGCCCTGCTTCCCTCTGCTGTTTTGTGGGTTCTTCAGCTCTAGAATTTGTTCAGAGCCATTTTGTATAGGTTTTTAGAGGGACCTGGTGGGGAGCTCATGCAAGTCCCTGCTTTTTAGCTGCCATCTTGGCTCCGCCCCTCAGACTATCACCTTCTACACACATCTTTTACACACATCTTTCTATGGGCTGATGATTGAGCTCATGGAAAGCCAAATATGAGCAGACATTACAGAGAATGGCAGATATGAGGTGTGAACATGAGCTGTTTTATCTTTTAAACAAATATGCCAGAATATACACAATTAATTTTTATTTTCTGAAATGGTCACCTTTAGAAGCTTAGGGCAATGATGAGTCCATTGCTCTATTTTGGCTTTTTTGGAACTCTTTGGAAATAATCTTCTTAGCCACTTTGTGAAACGTATAAGAATAATTATTATTTATTTATAGATTGACAGAAAATTTTATAGTCAACATTTCATTTTCTTACAAAGAGAACATAGCTGGTCTAAAGTCAAGAGAAAGGAACAGCCAGCAGCTTGACTAAGGACTTTATTGGAATCTTTGAGTTGTCAGAAGAACTCAAGGAAGGCATTCCCCCTCATACATTTAATAAACTCCCTGAGGTGAACTTATGGGAAGACGAATGAAGTTTGCATAGAATAGTCATAGATGGGTTATGAATCACATTGTTGAAAGGAACATCCGTATTCATGGGATCAGAGGTCCACTTGAACAAAAAACCCCACTTTTGTTATAAAATATTATGCATATATACAAACAATACATAATTGTATATATTTATAAAAACATTTATTTCAAGGCAACGTGGCATGGTACAGCCATACCTTGAGGTTAGAAAGACCTAGGTTTAAGTCCTGCCTCCAACACTTTGTGACCCTAAGCAAGTCACATCATTCTCTAGGCAACCCCTCTAAGAGTATGGGTCACAGAAAAGACACTGATATGTACTGGTGGAGGGAGTTTCCTCACCAGGCCATTCCTTATGCCAGTGAAATCACAAATCCAGTCCTTAACCCTATCACTCCAAAATAATTTGAGCAGCTTTGAAGATCCACTTCAATCACTGAATCAGTCAAGTTCATGATACATTAATGAATGGTCATGAAAGCATCACACTTAAACAGAATAGATCAGATTTGGCCCAGGTAACCTTGTGAGTTTTGCCATTTATTTATTTATTCTTTTGATTTGCAAAGGCAGACAGAGTGGCTGTTTATGGCACTTTTGAAAGTCATATGTCAGGCACCAGGTGGTTGCTTACATAAACTATTTGGGCCAAACTATTAGGCTTGCCATCAGTGTGAATAATTGAGTGACTAAAGGAATATAACCCACAATACATTACTTAATACTTGCTCTACAAAATAAAAAAATTAGCATATGTACACATGTGTATACATACATACATGTACATTCACACTGGATTTTTTTTTTTTTGCCTTATACAACTTGGTTCTTAGCTAGAAGAGGAGCCTGGCCTTCATCCTCCAGGTACCCCCATGCACATGAATGTGACTTGGGTTACATAAGACTCTTGATGATCTTTTTCCAATCAAAAGAGAATTCCTTGGAAACCATTCTCACTCATTACAATTAACTTCTCTACCCCCTAATTAATGGCTAGTCTCTTCACAATAGACATCTTTGCTGTAGTAGGCTTGCAGCAGGTTTTAGAGAAAAGCTTTTGCTCAAAACATTTTTAAAAATTCTAAACACTTTAAAACTGTTGAAAAAAGCAAGAGTATTTAAAAAGTCCAATGATCTTCTCTCATGTACAAAGCAAACAAGTCTTGCTTGAGGATGCAACTGATAACCTAGGTAACGAGTAAACTGATTCAATGCAAGGCACCATGTAGCAGCCATAGCAAAGAGACTACTAGAACCAATTGGCATACACTATTCCAGGGAGTAAACAAAAATGTCTGTATCATGCTGGGGTATAATTAAATGGTATATATAGAAGGAAAACCACAACTAAACTAGCCCCAGCCTTCCTTCTGTCACAATATGCAAGAAAAATCAGTAAAAGAATAGGAAATAATTCTTGATTTAGCAAGCCAGACCAGCCATGGTGGGCTGGAGTTCTCTTGGTGTCCCTTTCCTTCTGCCTTCTCTGCCCTAGCACCCTCAACTACAGAATGCATCCAGTATGCTGACTTGGGTGCTTTCTCAGTCCGATTCTGCCTCTCAATGTCCATATAATCAAGCTGTATAGGAGTTGGAACATGTTTACCAGAAAAGGGAAGCAGGATCATATATTTGGAGCTGAAAGAGACATCAGAGGTCATTAAGTACAATTCTCTCATTTTACAGATGAGAAAACCAAGGCACAGAGAAGTTGTGACTTGTTAGGTAAGTGTTTGAGGTTGGATCCAAACTCGGGTCTTCTTGACTCCAGGTCACTTTGCATATAGACTGTGTCATGTTGCTTCTAAGGAGGCTGATGAGCTGGATGCCAGCAGGCGCAGCTGATCACCACATGCCTGATACTTTCTCCTATGGTCGGTTCCCCTCCTTATGTGAGAAGCGGTATCTTCTATTGTCTAAAATCATTAACACAAATAATCTCTTGATTTTTATGTGAGATAGGCATAAAAACAAATACTTTACAGGCAAAATGTAGATCTACATGTGTATAAATGAAGATTATAGTCTGGAATTCTTTGTTCACTAGGCAGCTGTATCAATTTTAAAAGGGGTTTGCTGCATGCCCAGACAACCCAAGATGTTGTCATCCAGGCTTTTGGGAGACTGGAGGAGACATTCTTTAGTGGCCTACAATATGGTTACAAATAGCCTTTGCTTTTTCCCATTGGCTGAATAGCTGAAATTATTGGCACTCCTGACTGGGGAAAGGAGGAAGTAGCTTTCACTGTATTCATGTCTGAATGTAAAGGTGACTTCTTCAATCACCCCATATGGATTAAGAGAAGATGGGGGTAGAAGGATAGAGCCTCCTTCCTCTTCCTCCCCTTCCCCCCACCTCCCCCCGCCCCCAGCCAAATATGTGGACTCAAGAGTCTTGGTCTTTGACTTTTTCATTGTTCTTTTCCATTCTAGGTGGATCGAGCAGACTCTCTGGGTCTCTGATCTGGACTGTGAGTATGAGCAATGGGGGTTGGAGAGTCCAAGCCAGAAGTTGCAGCCAGCCCAGCTACAGCCCCCTAAGGATCAAGGGTCCTGGTTCTCTAGTCAAGCAGGGCCAGACTTACCAGCTTTAGGGGAGACCTATGCTATATAGGATAATTGTTAAGCTAGATTGTGTATCCAATCTCCTCCCCACCCTCTCAATCCCCAGAATTCAAGGTGGTAAATACAGGGAGTGCTGGGGCAGCTAAATGGCTCAGTGGATAGAGCATTGGGTCTGGAGTCAATTAAAATCTGGCCTCAGATACTTACTAGCTGTGTGACCTTGGGCAAGTCACTTAAGCTCTGTCTGCCTTAATCCACTGAAGAAAATGGCAAACCACTTCAGTATCTTTGCTAAGAAAACCCCATGGACAGTATGGTCCATAGGTCACAACGAGTTGGACACAACCAAACAACACCGACAAAGAGAGAGTGCTATATTCCTAAGGTGTATTCAGCCCTCTTTTGTCCTGTTCGGAGAATAGTAAGGCTCACATGCTGCCTACTACCCCCAAACATTCTTTATTTCTCCATGCTGCATACTCATCTCTAGAGCTGACATCCTCATAAAATACAGCCTTGGGATCCTAACAATTCTCTCTGTAGACTTTTTAAAATGCATTCTCTGAAATCTTAGGATTCATAGGAAACTATGATTGGTATTCTTTTCTTTCCAATCTATCATGAATGCTTAAAAACATAGATGCACTTTGTCTTTTAATCTTTATCTTGTATATACTTTGAGAAAGATTTTAGTTTAAAAAAACTAATCGAATATTGATCTCACTGCAGATTTTAGAAAGAAAGAGGCAGCGATTTGCTAGCACAGCCTGTACCTATGTTTAGACTGATAGAAAACTTCTCTTTTTATTCTAATTTTCCTACCTGCCCAGCTGCACCCTAGTATATATATTTTTAAAAAAGCCTCTCGGGCATTTAAACATGTAACACAAAAGATATTTATTCAACAGAAGTACTCGTTTTATTATGCTTCTTCAGGTAAACAAAGTTAAAATGAGTCGCCTTCATTTTTAGCTTTTTTGAATCATTTAAATATAATTCTTTCTAATTGTATTTAAATGGTTGTTTATAGTGTAGATACCTAAAAACTTTTTCTGCTGTGAAATGGAAACACTCATTTAAAACTCATTAAATTTTAATTATTTCTCAAATGTAATTTTTACTTTTTCTGCATTTATTTTGCCTATGAGGGCAATGACATGTAAGTAAATGGAACAAAGCACAGTGATTATGGGAATATTTATAGACATATTTATATTGTATACAATAGCCTGGGTACTACTTTCATAGGATCTCAGATTTAGCACTCGAAAGGACCTTGGAGGTCTGTTAGTCTTAGTTTTTAAACCTATATTTAAGGAACCTGAGGGCCAAAGAGGTTAATAATAACTAGCATTTATATTGTATTTTACACATGTTATCGCATTCAATTCTCATAAAAACCCTGTGATAAAGGCAGTACTATTATCCCCATTTTACATGTGAGGAAATGGGGTAAGGGAAATGGCTTAAGCAGAGTAGTCTGTGGCAAGATTAAGGCTCAGGTTTTTCCTTACTCAAAGTCCAACAACATTCCAGTCCCTGGAATCATCTAGCTGCCTTTAGATTAAGTGACTTATCCCGGGTCACTTGCTAGATAGTAGCAGAATGGAATTTGAACCCAGATCTTCAGATTCCAAATTCAGTGTTCTTCCACCTGCACAATGCTACTCTTCTTTTCTTTCTTAAAAAAAAAAAAACTATCTTAATTATTCTTTAGCTAGAAGCATATTTACATGTTAAAAATTACATGTGATTATTTAAGTTATATTAGAAATCTGAGTCCCAGTTGCTTTACCTTTCCTTTAGGGGATAATTACAGGGTTTGAAATACAAAATTTAACATAAATAGGCACCCAGATTTATCTAGGTACAGACTCCAAGTCAGTTGTTTACTGGAGCCAGCTTATACCAGCTCATGAGGCCTTATTGTTACATTTTCAATGTGAGGAGCTATACCTCAGAAATCAGCAAACACTATAAATATTTGATGTGTCTTTTTTTTCTCTTTTTTAAAAATACTATTTTATTTTTTCAATTACATATAAAGATAATTTTTACCATTCATTCAAAAAAATTTTGAGTTCTAAGTTTTTTCCTTTCCTCCTTATCCCACCTTCCCAAAACACTAAGTGATTTGATATAGGTTACATATGTGTTTAATTTATTTTCTTGCTGATTGTCTAGCTATTGGAAAATGATGGCAAACGTGTTAGTAAGGAAATTAAACTTTAAAATGTGCCATGTATACATTTTTCCCCCTTGGAAAGCCAGATGCTAAACGTTTATCAATACACTGTTGCTTTAAGTATACATGCCTACTTTACCCAACAACCTTTCTATTAGCAGTTAGGATGGCAGAATTTTTGAGATCATCTTGTCTAGTTTTTTCATTTTACTGTTGAGGAAACTGTGACATAGAAAGGTTAGGTGACTTTCCCAAGATCACACAGGTAGTTAGTGGCAGAGCAAGGTCTTCTTACTTTTGGTGCAGGGTTCTTTCTACTCCATCATTTCCAGTAAGGAAGTCAAATCAGTGATGCTTACCTTTATTTAAATACTGTTTATTTTGTCTATTAACCTTTAAAATTTTTTTTCATCCATTTGGGTAGCATCTATCAGCACATATTACCTTCAAGCATTCAAACTAAACTTTCTGAAAAAAATTGTAACAAAATTAAATTCTCCACTGGCATGCTGTGTAATCCATACATTACTTTCCTATTTTAATGCTTTAGATAACTATACATAACAAATTTACTTGTTCAGCTGCCCAACTGTAAAATAATTATAATTAGATAGCCCTTAGAATTCACAATAATGCTATGAAGATAAGAGTAGAAACCATTTCTGTCCAAATGGGATTACTTTCATGGAGGAAATAACATTTGAATTTGGATTTGATGGAAGGATAAGATTTTAAAAAGCAAAGAAGATGACATTCCAGGCATAGTAAATAAAATTAGTTAGGGCAAAGAAATGGGAGAGTATTGGACATATGCATGTGGCAGTGACCATTCCAATTCAAACGGTGTATGTTGTATGGAATGGAGTAATAGGGCTGCATCGGAAGGGTCTGACTCTTCATGACCTCATTTAGGATTTTCTTGGCAAAGATACTGGAATGCTTTGCTGTTTCCTTCTCCAGCTCATTTTACAGATGAGAAACTGAGACAAACAGAGTGATGTGCCTGACCCAAGGTCACACAGCTAGTAAGTGTGTGGGGTCAGATTTAAACTCAGGAAGAGGAATCTTCCTGACTCCAGGCCTAGCACTCTATCCACTGCACCGTCTAGCTGCATATATGTGTGCATATGTATATGCATGTATATATGTTATTCACATGTACACATATATACATATACACATACATCTACCTACACACATACATACTATAATAGTATGTATGAGGTGAACATAGGATCTGGTGAAACTGTTTTTGTTTTGTTTTTGTTAAATATCAGGGAGATGGGCATGTTTGAAGGCATCAGGGAAGAAAATGATTGACAGGAGAGGTTTGAAGGTTAAAGGGAAATAGGGAATGATAGAAGATGTAATGTGTGCAGTGTTTCTTAAACTGTGGGTCATGACCCGAAATGGGGTTACAAAAAATTGGCAACAGCGAAAGGTTTCTGAAAGTGCAATGACAAAAATTAATTAAATTAAAACTAAATTAAATTAATTAAAAACCAAACACATAATGAATCCAAATGCTTCTGGCAACACTTGCCCATGCTGCATCATACAATTTCACTGAAGCCTTGGTTCTGAACACAAAGCGTGTGCACTTTGCACTATGCATGCCCTCAGGCCATGCAATGCCAACAAATGCTGCCCAAATGTGAAAAGCGGTTGGAGTGGAAAAAGTTTAACAATGTTCTAGAGAACACAGGGAAGGATGAGATCAAATGCACATGTTAAAGGGTTGTCTTTAGCAAGAAGAACCACATCTTTGTCAGATCCTAGGGAGAAGGAGGAGAGAATGAGAGATGATTTCAAGAAGTTTTGAAACAAAGAGAATGGGAGGAGACATAGCTTCTATCAAATGGCCTTGATTTTTTTTTCAGGAAATTAAGAGGCAAGGTCCTCAACCAAGACAAAGAGATGGAGGAGGAGGTATTAACAGCTTGAGAAGGGAAGAAAAGGTCTGGAATAGGTCTTATTTCTGTAAGGGGTAAAATAGGAATTAAATTAATTTCTGAATCAAAAGACTTCCTTGTACAGAGAGGGCTTCGTTGGGTTTGAACAACATAAATTTCTAATGAATCCAGTCTTGATGGTTGAGAGGTTTCTTCCAGCGTATTCACTTCATGAATAGAAGAGGAGGAGGTGGATGTTGGGAGTAACGTAAGAGAAATATGGGGAAAGGCCAAGAAGGCAAGAGCAGAAGACAGTGTGGAATGGAATGGACTAACTTGTAGATTGAGGTAGAGAGGGAGAAAAGGGAAATCAGAGCAGAGCCTGAAAAAGTACCAAGGAGTAGAGGGATGAGAGGTCTCAGTAAGGACGAAGAACTGTTATAGGAGAAGAGAAACACATAGCGGGAGGAGTGATAGGAGATTATGGTGGGAGGAATGTCAGAATGGTTATGGAACTGGAACACTCTGGGGGTAATTACAAGACCTAGAGAGATTGTCCTTACATGTGGTTAAAGTGAAGTGAAGTAATGAATGTGAGCTCATGAGGTTGAAGAATTAGGAGGTTACAGAATTTGGCATAGCATCTACATTGATTTTAAAGTCCCCTAGTATAAAGGCAGGACTTAAGGAAGAGACCAAGATGGTGTACCTGGTGCTAAACTCAAGACAGAAGAGAGAATGACCTGGGAGCTGGCATTAAAAGGCTAGCATAAATTTTGATTGGTTCAGAAAATCTGGATTGAGTGGACTCCAAAACAGAAAAGGATCCTGATTAAGAGCAAAGGGACGCATTTAGCAAGTGAAAATGAGAAGCAAAGAGTATTTCCATTTCTCCACGGCTCCTGGAAAGGCCACATCTAATGGCTGCCCTGTGGCTACCTCCACTGTCTAAAGACCAAAACACCTTTCCCTAGCCACTAGTCACCCTTTAGAATGCAAGAAGGGCAGTCCCACCTTCTCTTATGTATTTATATTTCCTGGTACTTAGCACATCTTAAGGGCTTATTAAAGATTTTTTCATTCCTTACTAGTTTTCTCTGCATATAAAGCAGAACAATTTTGGAGAGAATCATAGGGTTCACCCTGTAGAATATGTGACTAGTGATATTTTCCAGTGCCCTCTTGAAACCTCCCTACGCTAAGACTGTCCCAATTCCTGCCCATTGTACATTGGGTATAATGTACTTGTTTTGTGGCCACTGCTTTCTATCTCAGTACATGAATCCACTCTGGTCATGCCTTGCTATAGAATCACCAATCATGGATCTGTAAGTAATTTCAAAGATATAATGTCATAGGATTTGGAGCTAGATCAGGCATTAGAAACCATTTTCATTTTAAAAATGAGACCATTTACGCTTACAGAAAAAAGCAGCTTGTCCAGGGACATATAAGTAACAAATAGCAGAGTCAAAATTGGAACCTAGGTCCTCTGACTCCAAGGGTAACATTCTTTTCTACTACATAATGCTTCCCATACTTATACTTCCTAACTTCATATAGGCATTTTATACATGAAAGGTCAGTGCCTCAAAGAGTTTAAGTGGATTGCCCAAGGTCAGGAGCGGGAAAGGGAAGGATCAGAACCCAGGTTTCCTACTTCTTAGTGTAGTGTTCATTCTGTTACAATATGCTGTCTCTCCATGTTTACCCAAACCTGCACACTTCTTTTGGTGGGGATAACCAAGTTCACTAAATTATTAAATTAAAGCAAAATTAAAATTCTACTCTAAAAACATTTAAAATGTGCCCAATTTGCTAACCTAAAACTTGGCATCCACATATGTTGAGTCACTTAACAATTTCAATTACTTGCAAAAAATGGATAGAGATTGGGAGGAGCTGTGAATTGATGCATCCTAATGAAATCTTAAAATAAATGCTTCCTTCCGTGTGCAACTTTCAGTCTTGTTGGATGACTTACTTGATTGAAAATTACTTGAGAAAAATGAAATCGTAAATTATCTTAAATTTCCTGAAAGGCTGTGAACCACCTATTTTAAGTGTGAAGCTGGTGAAGGTTTATTCAGAATGGGAATAAAATGAGAAAATGAGGTAAATAGATACTAGAGAGGCCTAATATTCCCTAAAGCAGGCCAACACAAAACATTGACTCAATAGGATCACCTGTATTCAACTGTTTCCAAGGGTGGGCAACCTGCGGCCTCAAGACCACATGTGGCTGTTTAGGTCCTTGGGTGCAGCCTTTCGACCAGGTCCAAATTTTATCGAACAAATCCTTTTGTTAAGGGGATTTGTTCTGTGAAGTTTGGATTCAGTTAAAGGGCTGTACTTGTGCTCCTGAGGTTGCAAGTCCCCCCCCACCCAACCCCACTGTGGTAGCCCTTTAAACACTTTCCCAATATCTTTAGGTTTCCCAAAAGTTCAATCATCTCACAAAACTCACTGGCAGCATTTACATTTGCAACTAAGTAAAATGACCCCTTCCAAAATGAACCATCTCCATCTTTTTTTTTTTTTTTTTGGTAGCTGCTCTCTATTTTCAGTAAAAAGAGCACCCTTATCTGCCTGAGACATATAGAATCAAAGTTCCTTTCTTTACAGATGCCCATAAAGCCCTAACAATGTTTTCAGTTTCTTTTGGGTCCGCAGCCTGACTCATATCAAAGCCACCAGAAATTATTTTAGGCCCCAGTTTAGTGCTTATGTTCATGCTTGCCAAAGGAACAAGTTTTATAAAAATGTATCAAATATATCTCAGTTGATTTCCACTATCTAAACGCAGCTAACCATCTACTGGTGCGAAGTGTTGAGTCAACTACAATAAAATGAGAGCTACTTAGCCATAATTCCTGTACTATGAGAATTTATAATCCAATGAATGGATGGATGGACAAGTGAATGGATGATTTAAAAGGCACTTATTAAGCACCCAATATATTCAAAGAACTATGAAAAATCCTGGGAATAAATACTGAAAAGACAGGCCTGGGGAGGGGGGCATAGCCAATATAGTAGAATAGAGAAATCACTCAGTTGAGTTTTTCCAAAATTCCCCTCCAAACAACTTTGAAATAATGCCTCAAATAAAATTCTGGAATAGAAGAGTCAACAAAAGGTCTTCCAAACCATGACAACTTAGGAGGTCAGAAGGAAAGGTCCATAACATTGGGATGGAGGCTAGCCTGGTGCCCATGTGGACAATACCAGTAATGGGACTTGGTGGTGGTGACAGAAGCAGTGGCAGCTTTGGGTGCTCTCGAGCTGGAGACAGTAATGGGATCTAGCAACTGGTCAGAAGGATATTAGGCTCCCCCTGTGCTAACACTGAACATAGGACAGGGTACTATTTGGGAACTTTATTGCCTATACTCACACTTCTGGGACACAATTCAAGGGCAGAGAGGAGAATTTTTGGCTAACAGGGAGCAGGAGCCCTGAGGAGCAGTACTGCTTCTGGTCCAAGAGTTCTGAGGAACAATATTGATTGTGATCTCAAGGGATTAGGGGTCTCCTTCCTGGGTAAGGACCAGAGCACAGACCAGAAAAGCAGTGATCACACCTCTCCCAGGATCACATAACCTTGGAATTACCAAAAACATTCAAATGCCTAGAACTAGCCGTAAAAACAATAGTGCAAAGAAGCTTGAAGCTTGATATAGTACCCTTCACTCCCATGCCAGGAACAGAGCCCAACTTTAATATAAAGTCCAAAGCCATGAAATAGCCTTGAAAAATGAGCAGACAACAAAAAAGGACCTGACCATAAAAAGCTACTATAGTGACAGGGAAGATCAAGCTAGAAACTCAGAAGAAGACAATGATGTCAAAATAACCATAAGCAAAGCCTCAAAGAAAATGTAAATTGGATACTAGCCCAGCAAAAATTCCTGGAAGAGCTAAAACAGATTTTTAAGATCTAATAAGAGTGGTAGGAATAAAATTGGGTAAAGAAATGAGAGCAAGGGAAGAAAATTATGAGAAGATAATAGTGTGGTAAAAAAGGGGGGGGGCACAAAATACTGGAAAAAATAACAGTTTCAAAAACAAAACTGGCCAAATGTTAAAAGAGGTACAAAAGCTCACTGAAGAAACAATTCTTAAAAATTAGAATTGGGTAAGTGGAAGCTAATGACTCCTTGAGACTTCAAGAAACAATAAAACAAAGTTGAAAGAATGAAAAAAATAGAAGAAAATGTGAAAAGTCATATTGGAAAAACAACTGGCCTGAAAAATAGATCAAGGTGAGATAATTTAAGAATTATTGAACTATCTGAAAACCATAATAAAAGAAAGAGCATAGATCATATTTTGAGAAATTATAAAGGAAAATAGCCTTGATAGCCTAGAACTGGAGGGTAAAATAGACACTGAAAGAATCCACTGATCACCACCTGAAAGAGATATCCAAATGAAAACTCCTAGCCAAATTCCAGAGCTCTCAGATCAAAAAGAAAATACTTCAAGCGGCCAGAAAGAAACCATTCAAATATGACAGAGCCACAGTCAAGATCACGCAAGATTTAGTAGCTTCCATGTTAAAGGACTGTAGGGCTTGGAATATGATATTCTGGAATGCAGAAGAACTAGGATTACAACCACAAAGAACCTACCCAGCAAAACCAAATATAATCCTTTGGGGTGAGGGTGGATATTTAATGAAATAGAAAACTTTCATTGATAAAGTGATCAGACCTGAGTAGGAAATTTAACTTTCAAATACAAAACTCAAGAGAAGCATAAGAAGTTAAGCATGAAAGAGATTTTTATTATTGAGGCAGTTGGAAGAATTCTCCATAGAGGATGTAGGAGTGGGTAGATTGTGTTGAAATGATCTAAAAAATGGATGGGGAATCAAGAGGAATGTACTGGGAGAAGGGAGAGAAAAGAATGGGGAAAATTAACTTACATGAACTAGGTGTGCAAGGAAGAGCTTTTACAATGGTGTGTGTGAGGGGCAGACAACACTTGAAACTTATCTAAATTGGTTAAAAGAGGGAAAATACACACACAATTGGATATAGAAATATATCTTGTCCAAGTAAGATAGAAAGGGGATAAGAGAAAGGAGGTGGTGATGAAAAGGAGGGCTGATAATGGAAGGCAGGGGTCAGAAACAAATCAGATTTTAGATAAGGGACAGAATAAAAAGAAGAAAATAGGAGTGAGGGAGTGGAGCAGAATCTATTGCAGGGTAGCAATCATGATCTCTGACAAAGCAAAAACCTCAAAATAGAGACAAGAGATAAGCAGGGAACCTACATCTTTCTAAAAGGCACCATATGCTTGAAGTAATATCAATGCTAAACATATATGCAAGTTATAGCATAACTTCCAAACTCCTAAAGTAAATGAATTATAGGAGAAAATAGACAATAATACGATACTAGTATATACCTCAACCTCACCCTCTTAGAGCTAGATAAATATAACTACAAAATAAGAAAGAAGCTAAGGAGATAAATAGAATCTTAGAAAAGCTAGATAGAATAGATCTTTGGAGAAAAGTGAATGGGAATAGAAAAGAATATACTTTTTCCTCAGCTGTACATGGCACCTTCACAATAATTAACAATGCATTAGGATATAAAATCTCACAAACAAATGTAGAAAAGCAGAAATATTAAGTACACTCTTTTCAGACTAATGCTTTAATAAAGGGCCATGGAAGCATAGATTTAAAATTAATTGGAACCTGAATAATCTAATCCTAAAGAATGAGTGCGTCAAATAACAAATCATAGAAACAATCAATAATTTCATTAAAGAGTACGATAACAATTTAACAACATACCAAAATTAACGGCAGGCAGCCAAAGCAGTACTTCAGGGAAATTTATTTTATCTCTGTGTACATCAATAAAAAAGCATAAGGACATATCAATAAATTAGGCATACAAACAAAAAAAAAAACTACAAACAAAGAACAAATGAAAAATCCTCAATTAAACACCTAACTGGAAGTCCCAAAAATCAAAGGAGAGGTTGATAGAATTGAAAATGTTTAAAAATGAACTAATAAAGAAAGAAATTGGGTTGGGGAGAAGAAACCAATAAAATAGACAAATCAATTGTTAATTTGATTAAAAAAGAAAGAAGAAAATCAAATTACTAGTATAAAAAATGAAAAAAGTAAATATACCCCAAATGAAGTTGAAATTAAGGCAATTATTAGAAGTTTTTTTCCCCAATTATATGCCAGTTAAAATGCCAATTTAAGTGAAATGGATGAATGTTTACAAAAATATAAATTGCCCAGATTAACAGAAGAGGAAATAAAATACTTACATAACCCTATCTTAGAAAAAGAAATTGAACAAGTCATCATTGAGCTCCCTAAAAAAATTCCCCGGACCAGATGGATTTACAAATAAATTCTATGAAACATTTATGGAATAATTAATATTGATACTATGTAAATTATTTCTTAAATAGGTAAAGAAGCCTTTTGTTACCCAAATAGTTTTGATACTTAAATGAGGGAGAGCTAACACAGAGAAAGAAAACTATAGACCAGTTTCCCTAATGAATATCAATGTAAAAAATTTAAATAAAATATTAGCAAGGAGATTACAACAATATATCACAGAGATCACATACTATGACCAAGTGGGATTTCTACCAGGAATTCAGGCTGGTTGAATATTAGGAACACTATAAGCATAATTGACCATATCAGTAACAAAAACAATTTGACAAAACACTTTTATTCCTATTAAAAACAATAGAAAGCATAAAAATAAATGGAGTCTTTTAAAAAAATTATAATTAATGTCTACCTAAAACCAAGTGCAAACATCTATAATAGGGATGAGCTAGAAGCCTTCCCAGGCATAAGTTAGGTGTAAAACAAGGGATGTCCATTATCACCACTATTATTCAATATTGTATTAGAAACGCTAGCTGTAGAAACAAGGCAAGAAAAAGAAACTGAAGGAATAAAAATAGGGAATGAGGAAACAAAATTATTACTCTTTGCAGAAAATATGATACTATACTTAGAAAACCCCAATGAATTAACTAAAAACCTAGTTGAAACAATGAACTGCCGCCAGCGGCTATGGCGTCGAAATGGCTGGAGATGGCTGAATGCCATGAAGAGTGAAAAGAAAACATGGGCCAGGTGAAAGAGTAAAGAACAGCTCTGTTTATTTAACTGAAGGACAGGGCTTATATACCCTTTAGGCAAGCAGAATCAACAATTCCACCTGTGAGGCATTTGCATAATGCATGACTTCCTTGTGATTTCCCCTTTTGTGTTAATAGCCCACAGGTGGTATTTAGCGGTGTGTGGTGTGTGCCCTGGTACCGAGGAAGCTTGAAGAGCCTTCATCCTGAGCAGCACGTGTATGCTAGGGGTGGGGGTGGGGGTGGAGAGCCCACATGCAGAGTTATCAGCCCAAAGGCAAGAACAGGTCTCTGGCCTGTATCTTATCCCAGAATGGACTTTCTCAGAGCTGGCCCTCTACAATGAACAACTTTAGCAAAGTTGCAGGAAATAAAATAAGCCCAAATAAATCATCAGAATTTCTAGTTACCATGAACAAAAACCAGCAGGGAGAGTTAGATAGAAAAATTCCATTTAAAATAATTGCAGTCAGCCCTGAATCAGTGAGCTGCAGCAGTTACCAGATTTCTCAACCCACAAACGCCAAAGACAACAGAGAAGGTTAGTGGGAAAAGCTGCTGGGGACAGGGTGATAGAGTGGAGGTGGGACAGCTACAGAACTACAGCTGGCCCCAGGCCCACCTGGTGGGAGCAATTGAGTGGCGAATCAGAGCAGGAGTGCACAGCCTGCTGAAGATCTGAGTCCAGTCCGGGTTGGGGGTTCTTACAACAGCGCATCCCCTCAAGCTTGGAACAAAGGACTCTTCACTCTACAAGCAGTCATACCCGGCTGAAAAACTCAAGGGTCAAGTAAGTTGGTTGGGAACATGGCCAGGCAGTGAAGACGCACCCAGATTCAGTCTCAGACTTTTGAATCTTTCTTTGGTGACAAAGAAGACCAAAACATACAGGTAGAAGAAGTCAGTAAAGTCAAAGAGCCTACAACAAAAACCTTCAAGAAAAACATGAACTGGTCTCAGGCCATGGAAAAGCTCAAAAAGGATTTGGAAAAGCAAGTGAGAAAAGTAGAGGAAAAATTGGGAAGAGAAATGAGAAGAATGTGAAAAAACCATGAAAAACAAGTCAATGACTTGCTAAAGGAGACCCAAAAAAATACTGAAAAATATACTGAAGAAAATGACACCTTAAAAAATAGACTAACTCAAATGGTAGAAGAGGTCCAAAAAGCCAATGAGGAGAAGAATGCCTTAAAAGGCAGAATTAGCCAAATGGAAAAGGAGGTCCAAAAGACCACTGAAGAAAATATTACCTTAAAAATTAGATTGGAGCAAGTGGAAGCTAGTGACTTCATGACAAATCAAGATATTATAAAACAGAACCAAAGGAATGAAAAAGTGGAAGACAATGTCAAATATCTCATTAGAAAAACCACTGACCTGGAAAATAGATCCAGGAGAGATCATTTAAAAATTATTGGACTACCTGAAAGCCAGGATCAAAAAAAGAGCCTAGATATCATCTTTCAAGAAATTATCAAGGAGAACTGCCCTGATATTCTAGAGCCACAGGGCAAAATAAAAATTGAAAGAATCTACTGATCGCCTCCTCAAATAGATCCCAAAAAGAAATTTCCTAGGAATATTGGCACTAAATTCCAGAACTCCCAGATCAAGGAGAAAATACTTCAAGCAGTCAGAAAGAAACAATTTGAGTATTGTGGAAACACAATCAGAATAATCCAAGAACCGGCAGCTTCTACATTAAGAGATCGAAGGGCTTGGAATACGATATTCTGGAGGTCAGTGGAGCTAGGATTAAAACCAAGAATCACCTACCCAGTGAAACTGAGTATCATGCTCCAAGGCAAAATATGGATTTTCAATAAAATAGAGGACTTTCAAGCTTTCTCAGTGAAGACCAGAGCTGAATAGAAAATTTGACTTTCAAACACAAGAATCAAGAGAAGCATGAAAAGGTAATCAAGAAAAAGAACAAGAAAAAGAAATTGCAAGGGACTTACTAAAGTTGAACTGCTTTGTTTACATTCCTACATGGAAAGATGATATGTATGATTCATGAGACCTCAGCATTAGGGTAGCTGAAGGGAATATGCATATATATATATATATATATGTATATATATATATATATGTGTGTGTGTGTGTGTGTGCGTGCGTATGTGTATATATATGTGTGTGTGTATGTATGTATGTATATATGCATGTGTGTGTGTATATATATATATATATATATATATATATATAGAGAGAGAGAGAGAGAGAGAGAGACAGACAGAGAGAGAGAGACAGAGAGAGACAGAGACAGAGACAGAGAGACAGAAAGAGAGAGAGAGAGAGAAAGGGGCACAGGGTGAGTTGAAGACGAAGGGATGATATCTAAAAGAAATAAAATCAAATTAAGGGATGAGAGAGGAATATATTGAGAGAGGGAGAAAGGGAGAGATAGAATGGGGTAAATTATCTCGAATAAAAGTGGCAAGAAAAAGCAGTTCTATAGGAAGAGAAGAGAAGGCAGGTGAGGGGGAATGAGTGAATCTTTCTCTCATCAGATTTGACCTAAGGAGAGAATACCATACACACTCAATTGGGTATCTTACCCCACAGGAAAGAAGGAGGAAGAAGATAAAAAAAGGGGGATAATAGAAGGGAGGGCAGATGGGGGAGGAGGTAATAAAAACAAACACTTTCGACAAGGGACAGGGTCAAGGGAGAAAACTGGATAAAGGAGGATAGGTTAGGAAGGAGCAAAATATAGTTAGTCTTTCACAACATGAGTATTGTGGAAGGGTTATACATAATGATATGCATGTGGCCTACGTTGAATTGCTTGACTTCTTAGGGAGGGTGGGTGGGAAGGGAAGAGGGGAGAGAATTTGGAACTCAAAGTTTTAAAAACAGATGTTCAAAAACAACAAAAAAAGTTTTTGCATGCAACTAGAAATTAAGATACACAGGCAATGGGGAGTACAAATTTATCTTGCCCTTCCACAAAGGAAGGGAAAAGGGGATGGGAGGGGAGTGGGCTGACAGATGGGAGGGTTGACTGGAGAACAGGGCAACCAGAATATATGCCATCTTGGAGTGGGGGGGAGGGTAGAAATGGGGAGAAAATTTGTAATTCAAACTCTTGTGAAAATCAATGCTGAAAACAATATATTTAATAAATTAAAAACAACTAAAAAATTGCAATCAATATAAAACTCTTGAGAGTCTACTTGCTAAGGCAAACACAAGGACCACAAGTACAACATACTTTTCATACCAATAAAAACAGATCTAAACAATTGTAAAAGTATGATTTGCTCACGATTAGACTGAGCCAATAAAATAAAAATGACAATCTTTCCTAATTTACTTATTCAGTGCCATACTAATCAAACTACCAAAGAATTATTTTATAGACCTAGAAAAAAAAATAATAACTAAATTCATCTGTAATAAAAAGAGTAAGAATATCAAGAGGATTGGTGAAAAAAAAAGTGAAGGAAGGTGGCGTGGCAGTTTCAGATTTCAAACTATATTATAAAGTATTAATCATCAAAACAATCTATTCCTGGCTAAGAAATAGACTGGTGGATCAGCGGAATAGATTAGGTACAGAATACACTGTAGTTAGTGACCAAAGTAATCTAGTGTTTGATAAACCCAAGATCCAAGCTTCTGGGGTAACAACTCACCACTTCATAAGAATTACTGGGAAAACTGGGAAGCAGTTTGGCAGAAACTAGGCATAAATCCACATCTCACATGTATGCTAGAATAAAGTCAAAATGGATAAATGATTTAGATTTATAGGGTGACATAATAAGTGAATTACGAGAGCATGGAAAAAGGTACCTGTCAGATCTATGGATAAAAGAAGAATCTATGAATAAAGAAGAGATGGAGAGGCTAATATGAAAATGCTTGGCATAACCACACTTATAATCAATATCATATTGCTTGCCTCCTCAAAGGGTGGGGTAGGTATGGGAGGGAGAAAGAGAATTTGGGACTCAAAATTTTAAAAAATGAATATTAATTAAAAATGTAATTGAGAAATATTTAACAAGACAAATGAAATATATTTTAAAAAAGAAAAGAGATCTGATCTCAAGGTGCTTACATTCTAGCAGGGGCAAAAACCTCTATAGGAAGTTTAAGCTCAAAGTCAGTTGGAAAGACTCATTGGCCCCTGGGTTGTAGCAGCAAAGCAGATAGTAATATATTTTCTTTATTATAATTTTCCCCAATAAAACTAAATTGTTTGAACTACTTGCCAGTGTGCAAGTGACTTAGGTGGAAGTACTTTGTTTTCAGGTTCTTCTTTAGCTGAAATTATTGAGGATCCAGGGCCTATAGCACCTACAGACGCAGTTTCCAATTCCTATTTCTGCAAGGGTTGATCCTCAGGATTTTGGCTATGTGGGCAGGCTGCGTGTAAGATGATCCTGCTGTTCTTCCCAGAGCTCTTGGATGTTTCTTCCCCTAGATATTCTATGGTTGATAATTGGTCTTGGCAGTAGTCAGGATGGCAGGCTCCTTCTTCAAAGGAGTTCTTTTGTTTGACAATATCTTTAGAAGTCAGGCTAGAAGTTGAGACAGTAGTTTGGCCCTTATCCTTCCTGAGGTTTTTGGAAGAGAAATGTTTTTCTGTCCCCATAAACATCTGAGGAGAGGATGCAGTCAAGATGGTGAAGATAGTTTGACCCACCTCATGTGTCCTGACTCATTTATGTCCTTCAGGGTGTCCTATTTCTTCATTCATTCTGGCTTGCCTGCCCCATTGGTGTCAGTGAGTCATAGGTTGGTGTTGATGGTAATGAGGCTGCCTGGGTACTTTCTCAATAGGGGCTGTTTCCCTAGATAATGCCTATGGGGGTGAGGATAGAAGCAGGGCTCATGATCTGGGAGAACTCTATTTTTATAGTTGTCTGTCTAGGACAGATTAACTACAATGCAGACAATCTTTATAACATACAAATATTGCAGTATTTTCATGGGTCTATAGTTTCAACTACTCTGGTACTCACTAAAATGATGCTTATTGCAACCCTCTATCCCTTTCCAACCTATGTTACATTTGCCCATGTCTTCTTATAAATACTCTGTGTCTTCTTCTATAGCCCTCAATGTAGCACGGATCCCAATAGAGCATATAGATCATGCATTGGTTATCTTTCTCACTATGTGCCTGGCCTGCCCTTCTCCCAGCCACTTCTCATGAAGAATTACTAATTTTAATGCTTGCTCATGCCCATCACATGTGTTTCTTCATTGCTTGTTGGGTCAACTTCAGTTCCTCAGAGATTACAGTATTCTGTGACTTGTATTCAAATATCATTGGAAGAATATTGTTGACATTAAAAGACATGCCTTTATTTTAGTAAGAAACTTTGGGTGGTTAAAAGAATTTCACAATTTCTGAAAGTAAATTCAGTTTTCTATTCCTGTTCAGTTGTGGACCAAGATCACTGTCCATTTTCAGTGTCTGTCAAAGACATATGCAATGATGGTCCATGTCCAATTGCATATCATATAGTCTGGATAATAGAAATGCTTGTAGCCACTTATAGCCATGTGTCTCTTTGTACCTAGCTATATTCTTATTTTCACATGTCCTTCTATCTCTATTTAGGCTGAACTCTTTTCAGGGATTATGGGTTGCACGAGGGGAGGGATGTTGAAGTGTTCATGATGTTATCCATAAACATTGACCTAAAACATGAGGGGAGAGTAAGACATATGCATTAAGTACAAGTAAAGGTGATTATGCAATTGGGTTATATTTGGCATAATTTCATGTCTCTAAGAAATGAATGGCTGAAGACAAATTTATGGACAAGAAAACAGACATAAATCCAAAAGTCTAATTTCAATCACAATAAACTCACAAGTCAAGGCAAACATATAAGCTTGATTTAAATCAACAATACCACACTTAGATCAGTATGAAGTATCACAGACCCTAAGAGTTTTAAGAGATCTTAAAAGTTACCTAGTTTAATTCACACCTGAGAAAGAACATCTCCTATCACATCCCCAACCTGCAGTGATGGGGAAACTACTAGTACCCAAAGCAACTCATTCTACTCTGGGAAAATTCTAATCACTAGGACGATTTCCTTGATATGAAGTTGAAATCTATCTCAATATAAGTTTTACTTATCACCAAGCCAAGGCAACAAACATTTAAATGTTTACTATGTTCCAGGTATTATGCTAAACCCTACAAAAACAAATTCAAGCAAAAAGCAAGATTATCTCTGTTCTCAAGAAGCTTACATTCTAATGGAGAAAGACAAGATACAAAAGGGGGTTGAAGAGGCAGAGGGAAGGGAGGCTAGATGAAGGTACTCATCAGGGCAGCATTATAGA
Source organism: Trichosurus vulpecula (assembly GCF_011100635.1). Lineage (NCBI taxonomy): Eukaryota > Metazoa > Chordata > Mammalia > Diprotodontia > Phalangeridae > Trichosurus > Trichosurus vulpecula. The sequence continues at coordinate 263,914,623 of NC_050580.1, read as the reverse complement.
GAAAGTCTGAGAGAGTCAGAAATGTAGTATAAAGAGAAATGGTCTTAGTTCAGTCCTCTAGAGTCAAGAAAAACAAATAGCAATCCCCATTCCCACAGAATATCCCTTCCAATACTGGATAACAGGTTTCATTTCCCCTCTAATTCTTTTTAACGTAAACATGGTCAATATCTTCAAAGAATCTGCAAACAACGCAGGTTTTGATGTTATTAATGACTTAGTCACCTTCTTCTGACCATGTTCGAGTTTATCCACATCCTTCCTAAACTATAAAACCCAGGTCTGAACACGCTGTTCCAGGTGTGAGCCAGTCCAGGCAGACTGCAGCAGAGTGATCATACTCATCATTCTGGACACTACATCCAAGTTTAATGAAGCCTAAGATGATGCTAAGCTTTCTGGCTACTAAAAAGCCAGTGATACCGAACTCCTATTGAATTTGCAAGTGAGTAAGACCCTTAGATCTTTTTCACATGAATAGATGTCTAGTCACTGCTCCCTCGTGCATTTGCACATGGAGTTGATTCTTGAACACAAGCCTATATTTGTTCCTATCATTTCATATTATATATTTGTTCTTATCATTTCACCACATATAACAGCCAGTGGTTGAGAACTTAAAAACTTGGTGGGTTCTATCTCATCCTTTACAAAGTATGTTGGTGCATAAATTGCAACTATTTTCACAGTGGACATTTTGCAAATATTTCTCATGAGCATTACAAAAGGAAGTGACCAAATGTATAATGGAATGATGTTGCTTGTTGCTTTTGGATGTATGATCAAACTAACTCCACCAATTTCTTTATTTTTCTCTTCAAGAACAGCCTGGGAGCCATCCAGAAGGTGACGCAGTTGATAGAGGGCTGGACTTGGAGTCATGAAGACCTGAGTTCAAACCTGGCCTCAGATACTCACTAACTCTGCTCTCCTGAGCAAATCATTTATCCTCAGTCTGCCTTATTTTTCTCATCTGTAAATTGGGATAATAATAGCACTTCCTTACTAGGGTAGTTGTGAGGCCCAAATGATATCATAATTGTTAAGCGATTTGCAAACTTTACAAATGCTAGCAATTGCTATTATCCTTCCATTTAGCTGCATGTTCCTTCTTTCTTCTAATTTTGTTTATGGCTAGAATGTCAAGATTGATATGTTATTCAGCTCCCCTGGCAAGCACCATTGACATTTGTGGATGACTGGACAAAGATGTCACATTTAGAGTAACAACAGCCAAGTCAGAATTTGTAGATTATCTAAAAACAGGTTGCTTCTTCATAACCTCTTCTTTCTTTTATGCTATTGTCTGGTACAGAAGCCCAAGGGGTTATCTAGAACCTGGGGACATTTTTTAAAACAGTATTCTTTCTTTCTTAATCTGCCATAGCCAAAGAATTCATCACTAAGCGACCAGCCTGTTGGTGATGAACCTCTTTGTACTTAGCTGGACCCATTCTCAGGAAACATCCTTAATTTGTTTCCATGACTGTGTTAGCTTGATCCTCACATAAGCGCCCTTTATCGTGCTTTATCCTTTACTTAATGCATATCTTCATATACAAACACATGCTTACTATACAATGTCAGCCAAAGGACATAATTTACGAAACGCTGAAGTTAGGGCCGGGAAAACCTGAGTTTGAATCCTGCCCCACTAACTTCCTGGGCAAATCACTCCACCTCAGTCATCACTTCCTCATTTATAAAATGGGGATAAAAATAATATTGTCTCACCATGTGATTATGAGGGTCAGATGAGATCACGCCTGTAAACTCGTTTCACACCTTCAAGTGCTATGCAAGCCTTTTCTATTATCATTTCCTTTCCTTTTATCTTTTATTTTATTTAAATAAGGTTTACCCTTTCATGAGCACATTCTATTCATGAGCTCTCTCTAATCAAGTCTTATTATTACTCGAGATATCAAGAACACATTATTTCTATATCTCAGACACAATTTAGACACCTAGATTGTCTTCCCAAGTGCCATTTTTAAACCGATTATTCACTTCTTATGTTTTGCTTTCATCACAATTTAATCCAATGCACTACAATTAAAAAAATTAAATGCCTTCTATATTCCTAGTACTAGGTCCTAAAGAATACAAAGAAAAAAATGAATAGACCCTGCCCTCAAGGCTCTTCTCTTCACGTATACACAGATAAGTAAATATAAACTAGGTACAATATAATTTTGGAGGGGTTGGGGATTGGGAAAATCAGGAAAGAGTTCTTGTAGGCGGTGGTCCTTGAGCTGAATCTTGAAGGGAACTGAAGTTTTCATGTGGTAGAGGCAAAGACAGGGAATGTAGTCATTCCAAGAGCAGAAGTAAGGAAAGAAAGCATGGGGGACTGCATATACAAAGGCTGGATATATTTAGAGAGGTGTGTGATGGAATTTATACATAGGAAACCGAAAATTAGTAGTTGGACTATCAAGTGCATGAGGGGGAGTAAGTGTAATCAGCTTGGAAAGATGAGCTGAAAGAAGATTGTGAATTGCTTTAAATGCAAAAGAATTTACATTTTATCTTAGAGTTAATAGGGGGCCACTAGAGCCCTTTGAACAGCGGAGGGGAATCTCTATTTAGGATTTATATTTTAGGGATATAAATTTGGAAGATGTGTGGACTGTGAATTTGAGACCTTCCTAGTATCCTTCAGATAACCATCATGATTTTTGTCCTGGTCTTCTGACTAGTAATATGTTATCTCTTTCCTGGCAACACTGATGGTTCCTTGTTTGTTGCTGTTATTGTTGTTAATTAATTAAAATAAAATTAATAATGATGAAATTATATTGATGCCTTTTTCTATTATAACAAAGTAATTTCTTGATCTATCACCATCTCTTCCCCTTGCTCCCACCCAGACATGAACCTTCCCTTGTAAGAAAATAAGAAAAAAAAAGCAAAGCAAAATCAACCAGCAAAGGAAACATTTTATCCTCTCCTCTCAAATACCCAACATTTCCCTACCTCTCAAAAGAATGGTTGAAAGTCCTTTTCTTCTGGTATTTCCTAAAACCAAGGTTGGTCATTATATTTATACTACATTTGGTTGTTTTATTGTGGTTTTTTTTCGATTATTTTGCTCTAGTAATTGTGAATATTATCTTATTGGTTCTGCTTACTTCATTTACATCAGTTCATAAAATATTCTCATGGTTCTCTAGATTTCTTATGTCAATTTCTTATGGTATAATAATATTCGATTGCATTGTTACATCACAATTTATTTAGTCATTTCCCAGGCACTCACTTTATTTTCAATTCTTTGTGACTACATAAATGTTTGTTAACTAAAAGTGCTGCTACAAATTTTTTTTTTATGTATATGGGACTTTATTTTAAATCTTCATTTCTTTAGAGGTATTTCATGTCTACATAGGCATTGATTATGTCTTTGTAGGTTGGTTTCAAGTCATTATATACATATTATAGATTAAAAAAAAGTTTGCTTTAGTTTTATAATTTCCTCCAAATTTTTGTTTTTCCCCAAACTAGAACGTTTCCTACCGCACCACATTTATTCATTTTCCTTGAGTCCCGTTGTCTACCCTTTAATCTCCTGACATTCATTACAATTCCTTCAGATTACATTTTCTTCGTATTATATATAGTTCCTCACGTTTTTGTTTTTTTCTTTTCTTTTTAGTCACTTCTTCCATTTTTTCCAATACTTCATTCTCTCTTAAGATTTAGAGAGTAGGGAGACATTTTTCTATTCCTTTCACAGTCTCATAGTAAGGATTGCTAGCCTTTACATAGTACTTTGATGTTAGCAAGGTGTTTTACAGGCATTGTCTCATATGATCCTCACAACAACCTTTGAGGCAGATTTTCTTATCATCCCCTTTTCCAGATGAGGACACTGAGGCAGAGAGAGGTTAAATGACCCGTCCAGGGTCATCTATCTAGAAAGTTTCCTAGGCTTCCTGACTCCAACTGCTCTATCCACTACATGAACTAGTTATTACTTAACTATGATAGAAACACACACTTAGCAAAGTCTTTGCAGGTCGCTTTAAAGTTCCCCTTTTTCTTTATTTCTGCTGCAGTGGAGATCCCCAGTTCTTTCTCTTACTACTAGTTATTATAGCTAACTGCCACAGCATCCAAGCAATTTGCTATGCCTAGTTTCAGGGGCTCTTTGTTCCCAATATCTTCTGGTTCTGAGGCAGACTACTCCCTAACATGGTCTTTTGGAATGACATCTTCAACTCTGACATTGAAAAATGGACAAAGAACGCCTGAACCAGGAACTTTGCCATTTAAATAAAGAAATGAATTCATGTTACGTGGCACACTGTAATGCTTTCAGTTGTTCCAATCACTATTATTTAGATTTTGTCCCTGTAACAACGGTGCTACTTGCCGCTACTGTGGCTGCAGTAAGACCAACAACACCAGCACACAGGAGGGCTGCCAGCACAGGTTCTTTGATCTGCTTTTCTAAGGAAAGCAACTTAAGGGGTTTACGATCTCATTATAATCAGACATACATATATCATTCACTTAGTTGAGGGGAAAAAGTCAGCACCCTGAACTTCAGAGCAAATACAAGCAGAAATTCCAAACAGAGAAAATATAAACAGAGTAAATAACACATATCAACAGACAGGCTTCTAGCTGTCTGACCAAAGCTATACACACATAGTTACCAGAGAGAAAAGCACCAACATCTGGGTTTCCAAAGCCAGGGGGCTCCTTAATGGTTACCTAGAGTCTCCACACCAACCCTCTTCCAACGAGCGAGCCCCCAACAAAATGCTCACCTCAGAGCATATAAAACTTCTTCAGGGTCAGAGCGCTTCACACCTCTTGAAGGTTTCATACCTCTCGTGACCTAATTAGCAAAAGGGTGTAGGCCTTCCTACAAACAAAGGCAAGACTCCATCAAAGGCCCTTGACCGCCTTAGTGCGAAGAAGCGCTCCAAAACACAGGACGGCAAAAAGCCCCACTTTGCTCAGCATTACGCTTCCCTACAACTCCTTTTAAAATGAACTTAGTGAATTGACTTTAAGCAACAAGTAGTTACATATAAACCAACGGCGCTGAAATGAAACTTTTGTCCTACATTAACCGCTTTCTGTCTTCACAAATCACCCTTTTTTCCCCTCACGCTCCAACCCAAGATTTCCTCCTCAAACATAAGACCAAAAATCATTCAGGTATCTATAGCAATGTACATAAAAGAGCCCTGAGTCTCCCTTCAAGTACTCAGGCTAACACTATATTGGGATAATTAAACTCATTTACCCTGAAATAATAATCACAACAAAAATAAAAACATCCAGCATTAAGCGGCACCTACAGTACGCTAGGCAGCATCCTAAGCGCTTCAGAAACGTCCTCTCATTTGATCCCCACGACAACTCGGGGAGGTTGTTGCTGTTGCTGTCTCCAGGCTAACTAAGGCAAACAGATGTTAAGTGACTTTCCCAAGGTCACACAATTAATAAATGTCTGAGGCTGGATTGGAACTCAGATTCCAGGCCCGGCGCTTTATCTATTGCACCGCCCGCTGCGCCACCGAACTGCCTAAGCTGCAAGAAAATGCGGAGCAGAAAGAACGAATACTAAAACTCATGAATAATTTAATTCAACTCAACAAGCATTTATTAGAGGAGACGTCTTTAATGCCAAAAAAAGAGGCCTCGCCCTTTCCCCTGGTTAACCTGGGTAACAAGGAGTTAACTGGGCTCCTTCTGGGCAGAATCCTAAACAATTCAGACATCCTGCGCTGGGTCTTTTATCATTTCTCCTCAATTCATCTGGGTACGGGGTCTCCTAGCTGTGTGCGCTCATGCCCATCTGCCTTTATGGCGTTGTGACGGCTCGTATGTTGATAGAACCCTCACTTACATGCCTATATTATAATGAAATGTGGCGCCGTCTTTACTGAGCCCTGGCCTGTGGCATCACCACCTTCAATCATTTTTACGTTTAATAACAATCTCACATTTACATTCAACATGGCCTAGTGGATAGAGTGCTAGATAATAATTAGGAAATATTTGGTTTAAAGTATGTTTTTGACACTATCTATATGACCCTGGGCAAGTCAATTAATCAATATGTAAATCAGGCAACTCTCTGGAACTTATCTTCTCAAGCATAGAAAGTTCGAAGTCTGCTTTGGAGGTGTGAGCTTGAAAACACAAATCCTTCAGGGTCTGCATCTCGTGTTCAAATACATTTACCATTCAACCGTTCCATGCTGTTGCTTTTTCAATTTTATAATATCTTCTGCAACGCTCTCCCCTTATTCTGTAGTCTGGGTATGTTGCCTGTAGAGATGACCGTTGTAAGAGGAGTTGAGTTATCAGTGGCTACAGATAGCCCTCCAGAGAGGATGAGCTCCCCTTTTCCTTTTTAGCCCTTGGAGAAGAATTTCAGGGGTATTATGGCAATTACTTCAAATTCACAGGAATCTCATAGCATCTGACTCGGACTATCACTGTGTATGTGGGATGGGGAACAAAGTCAGGGCATACATGAACACTGCAGAGAAGATGAGCAGGGAATAAATGATAAACTAGGAAGGTACACTGAAACCAGGAGTAAGGTACCAAAGGAAAGTCAAAATGAAGTATCAAAAATCTGTGTAGAGGATTGGGAACCAAGAAATCCGCATGGTCTAAAGGAGAAGGGAAACATTTGACCGTATAAACAGTAATTCAAAGGAAATGCGAGGGCGTGGCAAAAGAGATAGAGAGCAGATGCAAGACATCTCGCCTAAAGACTGACAACTGAGTCAACCCTCTGCATGAACCATATAATCTTTTTATACTTCAAGAATCAATTACCAAGTCTAAATGAAAGCAGGTAGGGGGGATACTTGATTAGAGCACATGTAAATAGTTTGCTTAAAATTAAAGAAAAAAAGGTAAAGGCAGATCCTAATAGGATCTGAAACCTTGTATTTTTTTGATCATTTGAGACAAAAAGCTCAGGAAAAGCCTGGTAACTGGTCAGAGAGAAGGCTTTACTTTCCTTGTTCTCTTTTAAATCAGGTAAGGTTCTGCTTAGATCTAGATCTGGAAGAATCCCAGACCCAGGAATCATTCAATCTCCATCCTCATTTTACAGATGAAGAAACTGAAGTCTACATAGTCAAGGAGACATAGGCAGAAAGTGTCCAAGGAGGGATGATGAACTTAGGTTCTCTGCTTTTAGAAACTAATGTTTTCCTTGCTGTTCTACACTGTCCCCCTCATTGATACTCATTTCGTACGTATCAGAAGAAGTCATTTTTCAGGAGAGCTGCAAAAGTCACTAAAAAGTTTGAAGAAATAATTGACATATTTATCAGACCTATATTACACTTCTGTTCAAGAAATGTCTCTGGCTATAACTTATAGGACCAAAGAAGGCTGCCAGGGTTTTATTTTTAAAAAATTATTATTAAAATTCCAACAAAACTCATCCACCACTAAGATGCCTTGATGCCAATCATTTTGTATGGGGTTTTGCAGAAGCTTTGTGAAGTGTGGCTTAGTATTCAGTAGCAGATTTGCTTACTGTGTGAAATCTATCAGGTCAGACTGACCTCCCATTTGGTATTCTTTCTGCTTGTCATATGTTCAGGAATCTTATACATTCCTCATTTCACAAAGATTAATAAAGATTTATATGTTTGGAGGATCCAGAATAGAAACGTTATCTCTAGGCCATCAATCCCATCACATGCCACATCACCAAATGTTGGAATTAGGTTTTAACGAGTCAGCTATAAGCACAATCCTGGAATTTATTTTTACGATCACCATTAGCTAACCTACCTAGGCAGGGTACAAATCATGCCTCTAGATTACCACCTAGCCATATTTTTGTAGGAGTTCTAATTTGGCTTTGCAGAATGTTTAAGCTTTGACACTCTCATCTCATTTATTGCTTCATGCATTGCTATTTGCTGAATGACACAGGGGAAAAATATGTCTGTTTACTGTAGACCAAATGCAGTTTCCTTAAAACATTCTAAAAACATGCAAAAGTTCACATTTCATAATGATGCGAATGTTTCTTTAGGTAGGAGTTCTGTATTTCAGAGGATCCATATGTGTCACAAACAGTGAACAATTGGGAACACTAGCTGATAATAATACAATCATTCTTGGCAGCCTCTCCATGCAGTTCTGGCAGGAGGGTAGAGATGCATTAGTCATTTTCCCAGAGAAGATCCTGGTCCATGCCAGTCACTTATTTTGGGTGCCATCTGCACTTTTTTGTCAGTAAATTCAAAGATAAAATATATCCATTGATGGATACTATTTCTATTTTTTAATCATTGTTTCAGGCAAACTATATGGTTCTTCGCACTAAATAGCACACACATAACGAAAGCTGCATAAATACCATTAACAACCACGTAGCCTTATTATTAATACGCTTAGTTAACAAGTGTATTTGTCTCCAAACTGTTGCAGTCAGATTTTACAATTCCTCCTAATCTATGTATATTCAGTAATTTACAATCTTGGGGGCTGTGGGCTAAGCATTTGACTAAACAGTAAGTTCTATTTATACCTTGCTTTGTCATGTGGAGGGGGTGTGATTCATTTGAACCCTCTTTGCTTCAGTATTAGAATGGTGAGCACAAGCTTAGCCACAGGGAAAGAGATCCTTTGGGTAAAAACCAAGTAGTAAAGACAAAGCTATGAAAATAAGACTGTCATGGCTTTGGCTATCTGCTACCTTTGACTAGGGGGTCAGAACGAGACTTAAAATGGCAAACGGAGTATTGATAAGTGGCAGCGAGGTACCCAGTGGTGATAGATCAGAGGTGATCAAGCCATTCTGGTGAATCAGGTCCAAGACGGAACAAAACAAGACATGAAATCCACAGAACAATTAATAAAAAAGGAGGTTTATTTAGTCACAGCAAAGGAAGGACAATCAGAGCAGGTCAAGATTATTCAATGAAGAAATAGTTGATTCAGGTAAGCACGGCGTTCGGGTTCCACTGTTAGTCATGCTACTGGTCTGCCATCCAAGATCTGAGGCGAGCACTCTGGCCCCTACTTTCTTGCTAGTAGTAGTAGTAGTACTTGTAGTACTCGATCAATGTCCTGAGCCTTAGTGTTTTTATAAGTTCAATGCTGACTCTCTATTTGAGTTCCAATGCCTTCTAAGGAAGTATTCTAACTATTCTTACCTGACTTCAGAGTACTAGGATAGTGTACTGCTACCATCACTCTTCGTAATCAGTTCTAGGTACTGGTAAAAATAAAGGGGTGATAAGGTAGTTTATTTATACTCACTGCACTGTATTGACCTGTTTCACAAAATTGATCATAATAATTGCTTTTAAAAAGACTAGAGAGCCATTGGCCATTCAGTCAATGAGCACAACGTTCCAGGAACTGTGCCAAGCACTGGCATTATAAAAAGAGGTAAAGACAGTCCCTGCTCTCAAGGAATTTACAATCTAATGATATAAAGGTAATATAGCAAGTCACTTCTACTTGGCATCATAATACAGAAGAGAGTGTGCTAGACTAAAAGTCAGGAATATTTGGGTTCAAAACTAACCTCTAGCAAATAGTATTTGTGTGAGCATCAGCAAAGCACCTCACCTCTGCGAACCTTACCTCACTCATCTATAAAACGCGAGCAATACGAACTGCAGAACTCACCTCATGAGGCTGTGAGTTAACATATGTAAAGTACCATCAAAGTGTCATTTGTTTGGAAATTGGACCCAATCAGTAATCCTCCAGATCATTACAATGCATCTAAACCAGGCTCAATCTAATTGGCCCTGGGTGAGTAAAAATGGAGGTCAGATGATAACATACACATAATAGTAACAGTTAAAAAAACCAGGCACTTTGCATCTTGGCATTTAGAAACTAGTTTGAAATGTGGATTCTGAAATGTAGATTATATACACAACAAGCAACATTTGAACTTCTATACCATGAGGTACTTAAATGTTTTACATACAGCCCATAACAATACACTGAATATAGGGGAAATGAAAATGAAAATGGTTTGTCATTATAAGATTCTTGGCAGCGAATGTTATTACCAAAAATCATAAATATGCTCCTCAAAAGAAAAAGCATTTTGTAAATATCAGGTGCTATGTAAATGAATGCGTTGTTTCGTTGTTTTTGTTAGCATGTCATAGTGGAGATCTAGGGTCAAGGCCAACCTCTGACACACAGTTCTGAGTGACCCCTGGCGAGTTACAAACTCTTACAGGCCTTGTTAACTTTCTAAGAGTATAAAGTAGAGAACAGTTGCATTGGCAAAAAGCAGTTCCTAAATGGGGGCTACCTCTGCCAATGAAATCACCAGCTCAGATAGGACCTCTACCCTCAGCCCCAAACGCTCACTGGACTTCCAAAAGAAAAGTGTTTGGTCATCTATGAGGTGATACCGAAATGGACATGTTGCTACGGGCTTTGTTTAAGTTTTTGTTGAAGCCAAAGTATCACCACCCGTATCACTGTCTTATTTTTGTTAGAGGCCCATGCCTATATTGCTTCATCATACCAAATGCTGCCAGCTTTAATTGTTAGGATGTTATCATGATGGTGCCCCAACATTTTCTCTGCCCAGGATGCTAAGCAGATTCAATATTGACATAAAGCAATGTAACTTCAACTGATCTTCCCTGGGATTCACTGAACCTTTTCAAATATGATGGATAATGTCAGTGTAGTACTTCTGGTCCTTTACCTAGAGGCAGTACGGTGTAGGAGAAAGAAGGCCAGAATTGAATTCAGAAAGACCTGAATTCAGGACCTGTCTAGGTGCCCAAGGGCAGCTCCTTTCACCTCTTGGAGTCTTAGCTTCTTCATCTGTAAAATGGAAATAATTCCAGTAGTACCTACCTAGGATTGTAGTGACATGCAAATAAGAAAAAGATAGGAAATGGGTCTATGATTTTCTTTGTAATAGGGAACTCCCAGGTAAGAAAACTCTCCTTGTCAATGCAGGTCAGCACTTTCTCTGCAACTCACTGTGTTAGAGAATCGCCTAAAGCACTAAAAGATTAAATAAATATTCTAGGGTCATAGAGCCAGTGTGAGTCAAAGGCCAGATCGGAATCCTCATCCTCTTGGTTTGAAGACAATTTCCTATCTATGATGCTACACTGCCTCTTACATAAGCTAATGTGTATTTATGTATACATATGTATATATGTATATGTATACAAATAACATGACAATATGTAAAAGGGCTCTGCACACTGTAATTTAACATATATATATACATATATATATATGCATATACATATAGTAGCTTATTTTTTAACTTAGTGACCATTGCATTTTTTACTTAAGTTGGTCTTTGGTCTAGGACAGGGGTGGGCAACCTGCGGCCTCGTGGGTACAATGTGGCCTTCTAGGTCCTTGGGTGCGGCCTTTTGACTGAGTCCAAGTTTTACAGAACAGATCCTTTTATTAAGGGAATTTGTTCTGTGAAGTTTAGATTTGGTCAAAGGGCCACACTTGAGGACCTAGAGGGCCACATGTGGCTTTGCGGCTGCAGGTTCCCCACCCCTGGTCTAGGATCTTAAAATATTTTCCAGAATTTAACAAGCGTTGAATGAAGTATGATGGAAGGCAGAGTAAAAAAAAAATACATTGATGAGTTGTTTCTAGTGAATACCTTGAAGGAATATTAGGTAGTTCTGCAAGTCACATCATTCCAATTGGCAAAGATGATAAAAGACAGAAGTAACCAACACTGAAGTTTCTTCAGGAAGAGCAGTGAACTAATACTTTGCTATCTGAGCTGTGACTTGATCCCACTTTCTAGAAAATAATTTGGAATTAAGCCTCAGAATTAACCAACCTATCTTTATCCTTCGACCCAGTGATCTCCCTATACATAAAAACGATCGATATGAAACATGAGAATATCGATGTAGAATTATAATTAAATATATTGATCGGTCTTCATGCTAGAGAATGGATAGTGAAATAGCTCTTTGGTTTTAACAGAGTTGGGGAACCACGGGTACTTACTTCACTCAAGTGGATACTGTGTGGGTTTTGCTTAGCTGCTTTTCCTTGTTAGAGGGAGGAAATCAATGAGGGTGGCATTAATCAGGAAATGACTATGTTTTAAAAATGACAGAGACCAATAAAGCTTTAAAAAGAACAATTGGTTAGCTCCTTTGAAAATGAAGAAAAAACAGATGGCTAGGAAGCAGGGGTTCTTAATCTGGGGTAGTTAGATAGATTTCAGAGTCCATGAACTTAGATGAGAAAACTATTTTGATAACTACATTTTTATATAACTACTTTCCTCTTTAATTTTATGTATTTTACTTAATGCATTTAAAAACATTATTCTGAGAAGGGATTTACAGATTTTGCTGGATTTCTAAAGGTGTCCATGATACCAAAAAGGTTAAGAATCTGCTTTAAAAGGAAGAGGGTAAGTTTTTTTTTCCATCTATCTTAAATTAACAAAATTCAAAGCAAGAACTGCAAATTGAGACCATTTGCTGAACAAAATTAACAACAACAAACCTTCAACCGATTTAACTTTCCCATGTTTATCTGCTGTTGAATCCAATTAAGTAGTAGAAAAACATTTTATTATTCAAAAATTGATACCCAGCCTTAGGGTTTTATAATAATTGTATGGGTTTTTTAAGCCTCAAGTTAGTTGTTGTGTGTATGTGGCTTTTTTTTTAACTCATTGTGACATATTTTCCACTGGTTATTTTAACACTAGTATTAAACCATAAAGGGTTTTATCAATGCCTACAAACATGAGTCAAAATAGAATCATATTGGGCAGCATATAGCTTTAGTACATTAAGCTAATGATGATGAAAACTGGCTTATAAAATTTCAAACTGCACTTTGAACAACTATTCTAAAGTGAGGAGCTTGGGAATTAGAGTACCCACACAGTGGGAGAGTACAAATGAACACCCACACAGATGGCTGCTATGAGAACAGAACAACCACCATGCTACAGAATAGAAAGAAGCAAAATGAAGTACCAATTGTAAGTGGTGCTTAACTTTATTAAGCCAAGAGAACACTATTACTGAAAGTCTGAAACTGACAAAGGCAAATTACTTTGTTGTAATCATGATCATGAGCTGTCTTCTAGCTGCCAGTCAAAGGCTTGCCATTCATTTAAATGAAACTGTAGCCTTGAAAATGTTAATTAGATGTTACAGCCAGATGCAATATTGAAGAACCTTTAATTTATAAGTTTCAACCATTTTCCCTGAAACGTTTCTCATATGCTTATAATTGAACAACAGCCGTGGGTTTGAGACAACGTCAAAGGCTAACGTGGTACAAATGCCTATATGAGCTCTGACTGTACTGTTGCTACTCTTTAATGAAAACACTTAGGAAGAAGTAAGAAAAGAACTATTCCCAAAATTTCAAGGGAAACTCAGCCTGACCTTGAGTTAAAGGAATTTTTTTGGGGTGAGGAAATTCATCAGTCAACCATGCCTGCAAAAAGCTGTCAACAAAGAGTAGGAGGGTTGGAATTACCTAAAGAGGAGTCAGTCTGACTTCTGGTGGTCTGGGAAGGTCTTACTTCACGCCACTGCTGTGCTGTGTCTTGTTCAAGATTGTGCAGTTCAGTATCCATTTCTTTGGCTTCATTCAGGCTTCTGACTCTTAAAAAAAATGTAATAGGAGAGGTAACACTTGAAGCCTTCTTTGTTAGAATCGACTTTATTAGAGTCTTTGTAGGAGAGAATAGGTAAAGAGAATGAAGTCAAAGGGCTCCACATAGAAAAATGAACATCTACTTCAAAAAATGACATCTCAGAAAGGGGATATTACTCCCCCAAACTCCCTAAAAAATAAGGACAAATTTTGCTTACTTCAATATTTTGTCTAGGTTAGTCCATACAGGTAGGATCCACCTCAACCTTGTTGCCAGATTAAATGTAACTTCTATTTACCAATTAACATCAGCATTCTGACTAGGGCATCTAATGCTAATACTTTTTGTCAACAATTCAACAAGCATTTATTAAATGATGCAAAGACAAAAGCAAAACCATCTCTACCCTCAAGGAATTTACATTCTCCTGGGGGAAAACAACATAAGATGATTGGCTTGGAGCTGTAAGGGACCTCTGAGGCCATCTTGTTATAGCATTATAGATTAAGAGATAGAAAAGACCTTTGATATTTGATATTGTCTAGTCTAGCCCCCTAACTTGTAGTTGAGAAAACTGAGGCTTATAGAGGTAAAATGAGTTGCCAAGCTATGAAAGTAATAATTGTTAGGATTCAACCTCAATTAGTTCACCCCATCACTCTGTCCACTGCAACAAGTACACAGTATGATCCTCACGCCTAGAATGCCCTGCCCCCACATTTCCACCCTTGTTTTCCTGTTTTCCTTTAAGACATCTCAAATTCGATGTTTTGCCGGAGCCTTTTCCCCTTACCTGCTAATACTCTCCCATTTCAGATTAGTGTCATCGACTTTGATAATTATTTACATGTGTCCCCCATCAGAATGAGAGCTTCTTGGGGTCGGGGACTGGTTTTTGCTTTTCTTTGTATCCCCAGGGCTTATCATTGTGACTGACACATATAGTAAGCACATAATGTTTACTGCCTCACTGATTAAATAGAAACAGAGTAAATGAGAGTCCACATGGTAGAAATAGCTAAAGAGCTAGGCAGAGTCAGGAAGGCCTAGGTTCACATCCCATTTCTGATATACTCTGGCTTTGTGACCTAGGCAAATTATTAACTTCTTCTTATTATTACATTATACACAACTTTCTAAGACTGTAAGTCAAAAGGTACTGGCCTTCATCAGGAGAAGCCATTACTGCATTGGGGAGTTTCTTATCCGTATACAGGGTAAATATATAGTAATTTTGGGGGGATGGAAAAGATCACAAATACTTTAAGAGAGCAAAAGACACTTCCTGTTGGATGTGACAGCATGTGTGCTATGATTTGTAAAGAAGCTAGGGATTCTATAAGGCAGAAGTAAGAGAAAGGGCGATGCAGGTATGGGGCCAGTTTGCGCAAAGACAGATTAGAGGTAGGAGATGGAATATCGCTTATAGGGACCAGTAAGCAGGCCAGTTTAGTCGAAATATAATGCATGAGTATGAAAAAAGTGAAGTCAGACTAGAAAGGTAGGTCAGAGCCAAATAGTGAAAGGTCTTAAAAACCAGACAAAGAAGTTTACGTTTTGTACCAAAAGCAGCAGGAAGCCATTGAAGCTTCTTGATTGGGAGAGGGACTATACTTTAGGAATATCAGCTTCATGGAGGACTGATGGAAGAGGGGAGAGATTGGAGTCAGGGAGACCAATGAGTAGGCTAATACAATAGTCTCATTGAAAGGCGATAAGAGCCTGAATCAGAGCAGTGACTGTGTAGGGGCAGAAAAGGTGATGGGTGCAAGAGATGTTGTGGAAATAGAATCAATAAGACTTGGGAACCCATTGGATATGTGGAGTGAGGGAGAATGAAGAGTTGAGGATGAATCTGAGATTGAGAACCGGAGTGACTGGAAGGATGGTGGTATTCTTGGCAGCAACAGTGAAGGCTGGAGAAGGCTTAGGATTGGGGGAAAATACCGAGTTCTTATTCATTCTGATTTTGAGATGTTTATAGGACTTCTAGGTAGAAATGTTAAACAGACAGTTGATGACCAGCCGACAAAAGTTTAGGAATGAGCTGCGAGCTGCATTTGTAGATTTGAGAGTGAACTACCCAGAGATGACATTAGCAAGAAAGAAAGTCAAATCAAGACAACTATGCCCCCTTTAACTCTGCTCTCCCTCCAGAAGCCCAAATCCAGAAGCTTGCTGTGCCTAGCACAGCAGCATGTCAACATGCTATAATGCAGCAGCATTCAGCTAGAGTACTGAGGAAAAGAGGGAATGGAGGGACTAGGAAGCCAACAGAGTTTACTGGATGAAGAAGAGTGACATCAGACCTGTGTTTTAGAAAGGTCTCTTTCATAGTTGGCTGGAAGATGGACTGGAGTGGAGAGATACAAGGCAGGAAGACCAACCAGAAGGATATTTCAGTTGTTCTGATGTGAGGTGATAAGGGCCTACACAAACATGGTGGCAGCATTAGAGGAGAGAAGGGTCATATATTAGAGATGGTGCAAAGATAAAAATCAATAGGATTGGCAACTGATTGGATATGGGAGATGAGAGTGAGTAGGGAGTTGAGGATGACACCTAGGCTATGAGTCAGGATGACTAGGAGAATGATGGTGCCCTCAACAGTTATAGGAATGTCTGGAAGGGGAAGAATTTCAGAGGAAAGATATTAAGCTTAGTTTTGGACATGTTGAGTTTAAGTTGTGTCTCTAGGGTAGCCAGTTCAAGATGTCCAATAGATAGAGATGTGAGCCTTGAGGTTAGGAGAAAGGGTTATGGCTGGATAAACAGATCTCAGGATCGTCTGCATAGAAATGATAATTGAATCCATGGGAGCTTATGAAATCACCAAACAAATCAGTCCAGAAGGAGAAGAGAAGAGGAACATAGCCCTGTGGCACACTCACAGATAGTAAGCATGATTTGGATGAGGACCCAGCAAAGGAAACTGTGAGATGGTCAAGAGAGAAAGGAGTAGAACCAGGGGAGAACACTATCACCAAAGAACAAAAAAACAACAAAACTTCAACTAGAGAGAAGAAAGTTTGGATTACAGATTACCAAATGCTCAGATGGATGAAACCTCACTCTCTCTCCATTGGAAGAAAAAGATCCACTGCGGGCACACTGGGTGCTTTTATTCCTTCCTGATCTTAGGTGAGTTTAGGAGGCAGAACAGATCAGATTATAAGCCACTGGAGGTCCAGCAACTAAAGACCACAGGAGTGTCTGCTAGTACTAACTTCAATGCTAACTGAACCTGGTGACATGACAGCCCTGAAAAGTGACCCAATTGATCCAGTTTAGCAATTAATCAACTCAACATCTGAAACATTGTAATTTGCAAGTCAGGGAATAAGTTGACCACTGACCCACCAAGAAGTGAAATTAGTAGGGGGAATGTTAATTTGAGTCTTCTCAGGAATAAAGATGGTAAAGGAGAGTAGGCTAGTGGTTTGAAATGCTGATGTACATTCTTTCAAAATATCCATTTGTTAAATTTAATTGATGTTAACTAGTTACTTAATATGGAAGAGACATTAACTGGTCAATTGATATTAGGAAATATTAGCAGACAATTAATCTTAGGGGGAACGGATTTAGATGGTGGCTTTTCAGGGGCAATAATCCAAAGAAAATCCCCAGCTCCTTCTGATTACTCCCTAGGCCCTGAGGTAAGAAGCAGCTAGCTGAACTCTGCTGGACTTGAGTTGCCAGTGTGAATCAGGTTTGGAACAATGAGCCTGGGCTTATGTGGTACAACCAACAGACACATAACAACCACTGGATCCACAGTTTTATAAACTATTGTACTTTTTGTTCTTTGTATATCGCGATATTTATGTTTGTGAGGCAGTATCGTAGAAAGAACATTGGCTGTAGTGTCAGAGAACCCAACTTCAAAGCTTACTTTTGATACTGATGGACCTTGGGCAAATCATTTAACCTCAATGAAGCTGTTACCTAATCTGTAAAATGAAAGGATTCCACTACGTGGTCTGTGACATTCCTTCCAGCTCTAATTCTACAATCTTACAATTATGAAGTTTATGTTAAGAGTAAACAAAAGAAAAAGAGCTAAGCTAATGTTCAGAGATATGTGCTGCTAGTCTGCCTCCAACTGGTGGAAATCAATGGACACTGGGTCCTTAATTCTTATCCACCTTTGGGAGCTGCCAAGCACTGACAAATATAAATATCTGATTGGCACAGTTTGTATTCCCTACAGGCTCCATGTGGGAAGGATAAGTAAACCTGAGACCTTGGTAACAATTGGGTTTGAAAGCATTGTGGTGGGTCGGTCCTTGTGATCCAGTGCCTAGCACAGTTTTTTGTTTTTGTTTTGTCGTAGTTGTTATGCATAACAGGCCCTTAATAGATGTATGCTGAATGGGATAGAAGTCCAAAATAACAGTGTTAACACCTCCTATCAAAATATCCTCTCTGTGTCAGGCGTCCTTCTTTTTTCTCAAACAGGCTGATCTTCAAGTAGGCATCTGAACGCTTCTGTGTAGTACGTATCTCAGGTGTGGAAAGAGTCTTGGAAGGAAGAGATTCTTTTCTGTTGGGGATCTGTTTATTTTGCAACTAATAAAGGGAAAGAGATTCTTTACTAAGACATTTTGTTGGGCACTGAAAATTTAAGCTTGTGATTTTGCAGACTGTCCAGATTTTTATTTTGTTTTGTTCTTTTGGCACCAAAAATGTTTCTAGCCTGCCCACATGAAAAGTACTCATCTCTAACAGGAAATCTTCCCAGCAAAGTTTTCATTATTTAATTCAGTCTTAAAAATAAATGTAAAAAATGTACTGGGCAAAAAAAAAAAGTTTTATGGCCCCAGAGAGTTTAAAAACAAAAGAGAAAAAAAATTTTTTTTCTATTTGGCCACTTAGTGTGGTAACAGTAATGGTCCTGGCATGATACTGTTCCCAAACCTGGTTTAACTAATTCCTAAGAATTTCTAAAAAGTACTCTTCTATTGCTATTTAAGTCCAAATTTCGTAAAGGAAAGCATAAATGCTATTTTAAAGATCATACTAAAGAATTGTGAAACCTCTTCAAGGCTATTCATTCATTCACCAAAAAAAGCATTTATTAAACTTCTGCTTGGGCCAGGAACTGTGCTATATCCTAGAGACAGAAAGACAGTAATGAAGAAATCCCTGGCTTTTAAAAGCTTATATTCTACTGAGGGAAAACAATAGGTACACATACAAGGAAATGGAAAGCATTTACAAAGGAAATACACGTTAATTTAAAGAAGTGAAGTCAGTCTAGTAGACAACCATCTATTAAGTGACTGTATGCCAGGCATTGTGCTAAGCATGGAAGATACAAAGAAAGGCAAAAACAAAGGAACAAAAATAGGTTCTTCTCTCCAAGAACTCAGAGCCAAAAGGTGGAGATGACAGCAAACACCACGGGTCATCCAGGGTGTATACAGAGTAAACTGGAGATGAAGGCCTTAGCCACTGGGGGCATTAAATTAGGCCTCATGGAAAGATCTAGGTGGGGCAGTGAATGGAGCCTAGCCTTGGAGTCCGCAGGAAGCCAGCTGAAATCCTTCCTGGTTTGGTGACCCTGCCAAGGTATTTAAGATAGCTTCCTTCTGTTAAAAAAATGAGGGAAATAACAGTGCCTACTTCACAGGGTTATTGCGAGGGTCAAATGAGATGAGATATGTGGAATGCTCCGCAAACCCTGATAAGCCATATGAACGACAGCAATTATTATCTTGGGTAGGAGGCAGCACGCACTTGAAACAAACCTTGAAGAAAGCTAGATTTTTTAACCTTATTTTATTCTGAACTTAAGAGACACAACAAGCATCTCCACAACATAGTAGAATAGGAGAAAAATGATTGTACATAAAAGCTAGGTATTCTAAGATGGGCCATGAAGAGACAGTGCATTCTGGTCATGACGGGCAGCTCGTACCAGCGCAGAGACATGGGCAATGGAGTGGTGTGTACAAGAGACAGCAAGCTGGCCAGCTGGACTAAAACACAGAGTGAATGATAACGGCCCACAGCTAACATTTGTATGGCACTTACTATGTGCAAAGTACTTGACAACTCTTCTCATGTAACCTTCACAACAACACTAGGAGGCAGGTGCTGTTCTCACACACATTTTACAGACGAGGAAACTGGCAATCACAAGTCAGGTGACTTGCCCAAGGTCACACAACTAGGAAATGTCTAAGGCTACATTTGAACTCAGGGCTTCCTGACAACAGCACCTTTAGCTGCCTGAGACTAATAGCATTCAATAAGCTCAGAAAGCTTAAAAATGTCAGTCTCCGGTGTAGTATAAGAGGATGATTCAGGACAAAAACTCACCCCATCCCACATACACATAAATCTAGGTCACTTGGACCTTCTTCTTCGGCAGGACACCCAAAATAAAGGAGTTGGAATAAAGCATATACTCTTTCCTTGGTGTGGGTATGGAATATCTGCTCTTGGGAACACGCGCATGCATCAAAGAAAGACCTGACCACTGTGACCCAATTTGAATACGTATGTGTATATATGTATGCACAGGCACAGGCACCTAGGTGGTGCAGTAGGTAAAGCAGCAGGCCTGGCATCAGAAGACTCATCTTCCTGAGTTCAAATCTGGCCTCAATACTTTCTAGCTGTGTAACTCTGGGCAAGTCACGTAATGGTGCTTGCCTCAGTTTCCTCATCTGTAAAATGAGCTGGAGAAGGAAATGGCAAACCACCCCAGGGTCTTTGCCAAGAAAACCCCAAATGGGGTCACAAAGACTCAGATATGACTGAAAATGACAGAATAAAACACACATGTTATGTACACACGCTGTGAATATATAGCATGTAAATGTATATTATGTACACACACATATTTTGTAGTGGTGGTATACAAAACCAATTCTATTCCATTCAATGTAAGTGTCTTATATTCCAGCTCAGAGGTATTAAAGAAAAACAAAAACAGAAAGGAAATTAGTATCTTCCTCCATGAATTTACATTTGCCACATACAGAAATGCAGAGTAATTTTGGTGACACTAACAATTGGATGAAATTTTAAAAAAAGCTTTCTTGTAAGAAGCGGCTCTTGGTCTGAGCCTTAAAGGGAGACGGTGTTCCACACGGCCAAAGTGAGAGCATTCCCAATACAGAAGACTGTCCATTATGCAAAGTCACAGAGGTGGGAGACACTATATCACATATGGAGAAAAGTCAATGGGCTACTTTTCATAAAGTCTAAGAAATATTCCATAAAGGATCTAGATGGGGGTGACCTTGTGAGTAAAGTTTTACCTATTTTTAAAGATCAGCTTTTTGAATGCCTTTTGTTTCTGTGTCAGTCATTCATGGCTCCCTCCAATAACAACAACCACCAGCATTTATGTTCTATTTTACGATACCAAAGTACTTTACAATCATTGTCAATTTATATTCACAACAACCCTGGCAGGCAGGTGCTATCATCATCTGCATTTTGCAGAAGAGGAAACCAAGCTTGAGAGAGCTTAAGTGATTTGTGCTCTCGGCTGTACTGGAACCCAGACCTTCCTGACTTCAAGTCTAGTATTCTATCCACTGCACCATCTAAGTGCCTCCCTAAGGTTTTCATATTTTAAGAACAATTACTTGAGGTGTAATTTTGATGGAAAGTTCATTTTGGAAAGAGATTTATACATGGCACATGCTTAATGATAAATAACATTTGTACAGTGCTTTAAGATTTGCAAAGTGTTTTACATATTATCCCATTTGATCGAGGTAGATCCTGTTTCTATCCCAATTTTACAGATAAGGAAACTAAGGTTGAGAGGTTAAAGGACTTGCCCATGGTCAAATAGCTTTAGCTGTCTGAGACGGGATTCAAATTCACATCTTCTCGACTCAAAGTCTGGCTCTCTATCCAAGTAAGTGGTTAATGAATGCTGGTTGACTGACTGACTGACTTACTGAGCAGACCACCCACAGAAGTACTCGGAGATGAACATTTATACTAACAACTCCAGGCACCTTACAAGTCAATCATCCAAGGTCTTCGCTCAGATTTTAAGTCATATGGCTCAGAAAGCAACAGCAAAGCCTTTTCTTCAAAAGTACCAGAATATACCGTAGATGCTTATGTGATTGGAGCGGGATGATTTAACACAGGAAGTACATTTCATGCTTTCCAGGCAAAATTGTGTGGCATAAACACCAGAGCACAGCACAGATCTTCTATACAACTCTTGGCAATAGTTCCCACCACAGCGCAAATTTAACTTTAGAGAACAGCGTACAAGTGACTCATGTGTCATAGTGTACTTTCGAAATCAAAGCTCAGGGAAAGAGCCTTAAGAGTCTCCTAGAACTGAAACCTAGGAATTCTTGAGTAGCAAAGCCCAGTGAGTGCTCCCGGACAAACTGCTTCATCGTTCTTCTTTGGTTTCCTTATCTTTAAAATGTAGCTAATATTTCTTCCCAGTCTCACAGAGGTGTCATAAAGATTAATGTTGATGTATTTTTCTGAAGATGAAAATATCATATTCTTTAAAATATTAATCAGGAGAAGAAAAAATAAAAATAATTATGGTTAATACTTCATCTAAAAAAGGAGCAGTCATGCCTTAACCATGTAGAAATTTAAATCAAATAGAAATGTGTGTTTGATTCTCTATAATAAAATAAAAAATCATGCCTTCATTGTCCCTAGCCAGAAATATCTCTATAAAAAGTGTAGGAAAACTACTTCAGATAAATATCTTCTTAAAAGTCTGTCTGTAAGCATTTCCCTCCTTAGAATGTTGTTGCGCTTTCTCAACAACAGTCGATTGTTTATTTTCTACTTGAGGGAACCCTGATTCGGTCCGCTTTCAAAAAACACATTAAGTCAGAAGGATGGAGATTCTCAGTTCTTGTTAGTTCTTGAGTGCTGTCATGTCTCTATATAAAGCTATAGAAAGGGAACATTAGCCTTTTAAAGGAGTCGTGTTTCAAGGATCAGGTGGGAAAGACAGAAGTGTTGGGTGCACCTCCCTGCACTGCTGTTCGTCCTCGACACTTCGCTCAATGTGAGAATGTTTAATAATTCCAACCCAGCCTGCAGATAAGAATCTCTGGTGTCACATCACAACTGACAGTGCTGGTGTGAGATTTGCAGTAAAACAATATTCCAGCTGTAGTTTTCATTTACAGAAATAAAGCAGCAGAAGAGGAAGAGGGGCCAAAGGAAGATAAACATTTTAGTCTTAGAGCAGGGCAGGGCCCCTCAATTATAACTCTTCTCAAGCAAGAAGGGGAAATCAAATAATTAAGCATTATCTTTAGGAGAGCTTTAAAAAGAAATCTATTTCCACATTTACATTTGGCTTTACCTGGTGGATGTTTGGCTTCAAGGGGCCACCTATGTAGAGAGTTCACCAAATATAAATAAGCTATTTTCCAAATACAGTCTACGGCAACCGTAGGACAGGAGGCCTTATTTTTCGCCCATTAATCACTAGAAACTTCACACGCCAAGAAAGTCTCAGGGGATATTTCTGGCTGGGAAAAAGATCCTCCCTCCTCAGTTCTAATCAGTCCATCCCATCTGTAATGGCTTTAGAAAATTGTTAATGACATAAAGTGACAGTCGAAGGGCTTTTTGGTCTGTCAGTATAGAGTTACTATGAGCTCCCTAACAAACTACTACATGCAGGCCTCAAAGCTTCTGGAAAATGATCTGGATTACGAAGGAATAAATTTGATATGTTAGCAATCACAACCGGGAACTGAAAAGAAAGCCTTCCTTAATACAGCTCTCTCAGGCTATAATGGGAAATACGAAGATAAATCTGGCTTGGAGACAAACCCACATAAGACTGCTGGGAGCACTGAGAATATAGGTCTGAGTTTGGAGATGTGTAAAATATACAACGGCCTGAATAAGAAGCTAAGCATATGAGATCAAACAAACCCCTTTTTATAGCTGGCATGCCGTTCTGAATGAGGCTTTCATGCTAAAGAATACTATTCTACTTGCATATGAAGATGTGGGATAATATCACAGTGAGTACCTGGGTTTTTGTATGGCAGTCTAATAAGGAAA
Organism: Trichosurus vulpecula; assembly: GCF_011100635.1. Lineage (NCBI taxonomy): Eukaryota > Metazoa > Chordata > Mammalia > Diprotodontia > Phalangeridae > Trichosurus > Trichosurus vulpecula. The sequence continues at coordinate 263,890,970 of NC_050580.1, read as the reverse complement.
TCCCCTATTCAACTACAAACATAAACCAAACAAAACCCACGTTTGATTACCCCTCATAAACTGCAAACCCTTGCTCCCCAAACGCTAAAATATTGTTTTTCCTCCAGTTGCATTGCCTGGCTTTGGAGTCATGGAGATACTGTAGAGTGATATGAGAGCGACTGCCATTTCAAGCATATTTTTAAAACAGCAATGTAATATCGCAAGGTATAATACATTCCTGGCATTATATAAAGGCTCCGCACTAGGATGGATAAATACATGCATATCTGTGAATTTGAATCGGTTAAAAATAGATGGATAATAGATATGTAAATGGAAATTTGGAGGATTTTTAAAAAAGGCTAATTTTATTCTGATGCAGTAAAACATTTTCTTTCGTGTGATTTTTCAATTTCTAGAACATTCACCTCATTAGGGTGTCACAGAAAGTGACAATATAAACAGTCACTTTCCCACACATCTCCTGTAGGTTGTGCTAAGGGCTATAAAAATACTACATTCTGACAATTTCACAGATCCAGCAAGATTAGGTCAAAAGATTATTACCTAGTAGAGTTTTTCCTGCTGAAAGTACCCTGATGACATGTGTCCCAAGTACTAGGGTGTCCAGTTATGGTGACAAGTGGGTACTTGATTCCATTACAAAAGAATGTCCCGAGAGTGAGGGTGACCAAACACATTTTGAAGGGAGTGTTGATAGAATCTCCTCTGGAAACCCATAACAATGGTGGTTGGGGAGAGTTTAACTGGAATTCACTTGGAAATCTCCATATTGACCCTTAATAAAAACATCTGCTTGATTTTATGATTCTAAATGACCAACACTGTCACTTTCAGTTAAATGACTAGTTAGGAAGAGCCGACCAGGTGATGATATGGCAGGAACCAGGCAGGATCTGCTATCACATCTGGCACCAGCCTGAGATGAAAAGGAAGCCAGAAAGAGAACAACTCCTTAGAGATCAGTACACAGCGAGTCTCGTGAAGCTATCAGTCGACATTCATTCATCAAGAGTCCGCTATCTGTCAGCCATAGGTGCTGGGGATACGAAGCTAAGAATGAGACATTCCCTATCCTCAAGAAGCTTATGTTCTGTTGAGAGGGACATGTCTACATATAAACAGACAAAAAAATAAGGTGATTTGGGGGGTGCTAACAGTTGGGGAGACCTCCTGGGGGGTGGCATCTTGAACTATAATTTGATGGAGACTAGAGATTCTTAGAGGCAGAGGTGAGGAGGGCATACATTCTGGAAATGATAACAGGCTGTGAAAAGATACAGAGGCAGACACATCTGCATTTGTTTTCTGCCCCTTAAAAATTATATAGTTTTTAAAAAATCTTATATATTTAAGTGTAGCTTTGTGATCAGAATGCTCTTTTGAGTCAGGGACATCTGGGTTATAGTCTTGCTTAATGATACCTAACAATAGCTGTAGTGCTTACTATGTGTCAGACATTGTGCTAAGCTTTTTACAAATATTATCTCATTGGCTTATCACAACAACCCAGGAGGCAGGTACCATTCCCATTTTTTAGGTGAGGAAACCAAGGCAAACAGAGTTTAAGTGACTTGTGTAGGGTCAAATAGCTAGTAAGTGTCTGAGGCCAGATTTGAAGTCAGGTCTTCCTGACCCAAGCCCTGCACCCTATCCACTGCACCACCCAGTTGTTTCTGATTACCTCGTGACTTTTCAGTATGTCTGAGGCGACTCTCTAATGTCACTGAGCTCAGATGTCTCTAAGCCACCGACGAGTCGAATGTCCTTGCACTTACACATCGCTGGGTATCATAGAGCTGTCATTGGTGGAAGTTGCCCCAGATTGAAGGCATAGGAGAAGTTACCCGTAAATTGTAGAGCTATTGCTCATCTGCATCGGGAGGAGGAGCTTCCTTGCCAGTAGTCCCATACACCAACGAAGTCACAAGCACGAATGGAATACCTACATGTATTGAAGACAGTCTTTCCAAGAAGGGCTAGGAATGGCTAGAACAATGAACGAGTGACTCTCTTTATTAAAAATATCTCTCAAAAAAGTTACAGATGGGATCATAGATTTAGAGTTGGAAGAAACGTTAGAGTTATTTCATTTTACAGATGAGGAAAGCGAGGCCCACGGAGGTTAAGTAAATTCCTAATGCCCCAAAGGCAGTAAATTTGTTGTTTAGTCATGTCTGACTTGTTGTAACCCTGTGAATCACAATGCTGTCCATGGGGTTTTCTTGGCAAAGATACTGCAGTGCTTTGCCATTTCCTTCTCCAGCTCAGTTTACAGATGAGGAACTGAGGCAAACAGGGTTAAGTGACTTGCCCAGGGTCACCCGGCTAGCACGAGTCTGAGGCCACACTTGAACTCGGGAAGATGAGTGTTCCGGACTTGGAGCCTGGCGCTCTGTGCACTATGGCGCTACCTAGCGCCTCACAGCAAATTTAAAGCTGAGTTCAGCACTACATGTTCAGAGCTCTTTTCACTACACTGTAAGCCCTCCAAGTGCAGTCGATTCTTTTTAGTCATCTTTCTAATGGGAAAACAACAACAAAGATTTTCAATTTATTTTCACAAGCCATTGTTTGAGAAAGCTTAAGAGGGAAATAGCAGAACTACAGAATCTGCCTCCAGCTTCAAGCTTCTGGGATCTTTGTTCATTAAATTAACAAATATACTTTGAATACCCAGTATAGTCATAGGACTGTAATATTCCCTTCTAGGCTTCATTTCTTTCTCCCTTTAGGAACCTCCCCATTGACTCTTCTACTGTCAAAACCTTGAAGTTGACAAAGCATATTAAACCGAGGTGACATTTTTTAAATGCTAAAACTAAATTGAAAATGAATATACTCTAAATCTAAAAATCGGATTAATATGTAGTGACTATATATTTGTAGAGAATGCATTGCAGTATCAAGCACAAAACTCATGAGAAGACATTCTCTGCTCTCATGATTTACCCCATAAAAACAGAGGCTCTACCATTAGCTAAAAGTGCATCTGCTACATATGACTATGGCTGAGGAGAATTCAGTAATGACAACCCTACATCCAGTATCCTCATTTAATATGAGCGTGGACTGCAGCATTTTCACTTCTTCACTCTTCCCCCCGTAAAGCTCAATGTGACTGGAATTCATCGAAATTGCCACATGTCCTGCCTGTAATGATGTCCAACAACTTTCTGGGGACTAATCCCCTCTTGCATAAGTAAGCTTTGTTTCTTACAATTGTGGATGAATGAGGTGCATACTCTTTTTTCAAACAACCACGGTGTCATTTATTATACTTTACTGAAACCAGTGGCCAGGGTGTTGTCCTAATGTATATTTTAGGAAAAAATTTTCATGGTTGAAGATAGACATTTTCAAAATGTCCCACTGTTTCAACAATTCGGCTAGCTGCTTCTGTGGGGGTGTAAGATCCACCAACAACCAGCACCCAGAAAGCTGCCAACACACTGCAAAAGCACAGGTTCTTTTGACCTGCTTTAGTAAGGAAAGCAACGTTATGGGGTTGACAAGCTTACTTTAATTCAGGATACAAATATCATTCACTTAGTTCAGGGGAAAAAACCACCATCCTGAACTGCAGAGCAAAATACAAACAAATTACAAACATCGACAGACAGACCTTGTCTGATTCAAATCCCAATACATACATAGTTACCAGAGTTTAACAAAGTCTCAGCATCCAGGTTACAAGCTGGAGGGCTCTTAGCTACAGCTGCCCGGAGTCTCCGCATCAACACCACCGCAAGTGAGAGCCCTGTGCAAATGGCTGTCTTCTCTTCTTAAAGCATTTCAGACATCATCAAATGTCATCTGAATGACCAGAACATAGGCTCCTATGATTGGCTCTGGAGTTAGCACCTCTCCTTAGCCCTACCTTGGGCCCCACCTTAGTTACCAATCCACACCCACATAGGTTTTACACCTGATTTTGGGCCTGGGGCTTAGCACCTGGTAAGACTCAATGAAACACACTGAATTACTCAAAGGAAACAAAAGTCAAACTCTTCAAGGGCACTTGGCTGAACTAAGTGCTAAGAGCCCATTTTGCTTACCAACACACCCACTCAGTGCAGGACTCAATAAATACTGTTTGCCGGATTGATGTGGTGTTCAGTGATTTGAATCTGATTCTTCTCTTCTCCATCATCCTCTCTCCTCCCACTACAAAAGTCTCCACCAATTGCCCAGAGAGGAGGAAACTTGTGGAATGAGTAGATACAGAGGGTAGGAATGTGGGGGACAGGAGCTGGCTGTGACAGAGTGGAGGGGGGACAAGGAAGAAAAGTGGAGACAAATATGGAAAGATGGTTGTTGGGAGAGAAGGGCCATGGGGATGGACACTGGAGAAAAAAATACTCTAGAGGAATCATCTGAACTTGAGGAAATCGGAGGGTTCAGGGTTGTGAGAGGAGAGAGTAGGCAGAATTTTGTTTTGTGGAATTAACTTTTTGTTGAAGGATAATTATTGACAACATTACCCATAAAATGTCAAGGTAGGTAGACAATCAGATTTTCCTAGAAGTGTAGCGTTGGAAAAGGTCTTGGACACCATTCTAACCCAACGTCTATCTAGGTTATGAATCTTATCTACCACAGCTATGAGAAGGAATCATCCAACCTTCATCGAAACATCACCAATTATGGGCAACTGACTATTGCCTTGAGGCAACAGCTCTATAAGAAACAACGAATTTTACAAGCACAGAAAAACACAGGAAGATGCATGTGAACTGATGCGGTGTAAAGGAAGCAGAGCCAAGAAACAAACACATAGATTACAACAACAAAAGTGAAAGTAACAATAGCCATAAAACAACTGAGAGTAGGTGTTGCCGAACTGCCAAAAATAAAATAAAATAAAATAAAAACAAGCATTGCCCCAAAGAAGATGGATGAGAAGACCCCTTCCCCACCCCCTCTTTGGACCAGGCACACCCACAGGCACCTTATCATCAGGAAACTCATCCTCTGGTGAGACTGCACTAAACTTGGCAGTTACGCTTCATCAGCAGACTCTGCCCCCGTCTGACTGGAAGACTGGAGGACAGAGCAAAGAACTCCTCCCAAAGCCTCCACTTAAAGGGGGCTCCTAGGTCAGCCATCTATAGACTGGACTCCATCATGCCTGGCACCAGATATGTTCTTTTACTGTTCCACCACCCTCCCCCTTTTCAGCTTCCTGTTGTCTTCCTCCACTGAATTGTGAGCTCTTTGAGGGCAGACATTGTTTTTCTTTTAAAAATTCATAAATGCCCTGAATTTAGCACAGTGCCTAGCACAAAATAGATGCTTAATGTCTATTGACTGGCTTTACAGAGGTGGGAGAGCTATAACATTTGAGAGTTGTCTCAGACCATTGCATATATTTTTAGGCTTTCCCAACATATTAACTATTTTCATGAATTTTTTATGCTCTTTTTTTCTTGTCCCCCCATCTTTAAAATATGTCACATGAGAGAAATGGGGAGGGGGACAGGGGAAGAGAGGAAGAATACTAGAAGAAATTTGGACAATATAAAAAAAATCAATAAAATTTAGTTTCTGAAATGTTCTTTTACAAGTCCAAGGACAGAGGAAGAGGACAAGGTTAGGAAATTGAGGGAAAATTTCTTCAACTGTACTTATCCAGGGCAGGAGGAAGATTGGATTGGTTATTTGAAGGGGAGAACAAATATTAGTTCTTCTAATCTGGACCTTCCCCTCATAATAATCTCATAGAAGAACTACATCTCTTTTCTGGAAAAACTGAAAATATTAATACTTCCCTCTAAAGCCCTTTCTAAATCCTTAAAAAAACAACCCTTAGAAAGGTAAAGATAAAAAAGTATTTCTTCAGGAATATTGATTAAGGTTGGAACCTTAAGACAGAGTCTGATTTCATTAATATGAGCACTCTCTCCATTATGTAACCTATCCATAGTTTCATGTGACTCTTGTCCATGTCTTCCCATAAATCATCAGTGTGGGAGGTGGGTGGAGGGTTCATCTAATGTGATGAGGCTCTTGCTCTAGATCTCCACATTCCAAGCCAACGGAGTTTACAAGCTTTTTGTCAGTAATCCTTTATTCTCACTAAAAGACAAATATCACACGTCTCTTGGATAATCTATTCCACTTCTGTTACAATAGTCTTCATTGGTAAAAATGTTTTGGACTAGTCATGCCTAACATGTAGCTCTCCATGACCCTTAACTTTAATTATTCAAACTCCATGGTATTCCATCACATATAGCCATACAACATCATAGGAATAATGCTCATATTAAGCTGATGTGGTGTAAAGTTCTTTCTTTCAGAAAGAACCTTTGAGTCATTAAAAACAAATCAGTCTCCCAAAGTCAACCCAGCTCACTTTCTTCCTTTTTTGTCAGTTCTGGGGCCAATTCATTATCTATCCTCATTGTCTTTTGGAGATATAAATATTGCTTCACTAGCTCTATGGGTTATCTTTGTAAGGTACACTGTCCTCTTAAGAAAAATGAAAAAGTTTGGTTCAGAAAGTGAGAGAAAAAAGATTTAGTGTAAAAGATTTATATTAACTGGCAAAGGATGTGAGATATTGTCACTTTTATAGATTAACGTTTTGATCCCTAAAATAACTAGGGGAAAAACTTTGTTTTAATAAAATGTGCTAATTTATATGAAGAAAAGTTAAGACCATGTCCTGAAAGCTCTATCTCCTTTTTTTCTCCTCATATCACTCAGACATCTTACCCTACCATTTCCTCCTTCTCCCCTCTGTCACATGAAGAGGTGGTCCTTTTCTTGCCAGGGCAGATCCTTCTACATGCATGAATACCTTCTCAACTTCAGAATCAGACTATTTCCACTATCATCTGGACTCAATCTCTCCCTACCTTCTGGCCCTTTCTCTGCTGCCTACAAACATGCTTATGTGTTATTGTTCTTAAACAAACAAACGAACCCCTCCCCCATTTCACTTCATCTCCTCATTCACATACACCCTCAGCCCCAGCTCTTCTTCCTGGATTGAGAAGGCCATCTGCACGAGTTGCCTGCATTTATATTCTCACTCCTTTCTAAACCCTCGGATATTTGGCATTTGACTTTATCATTCAAATGAAACTGTTCTTTCCAAAGTTACCATGTTCTCTTTCTTGCAATATCTAATAACTTTTCTTAAGCCTCATTCTTCTTGACCAATATGCAGCTTTGACACTGCTGCACACTTTCTCCTCATGGATATCTTTTTCCTCTTTACATTTTTGAATTTCTGCTGTCACGTGCCTTTGATCTCTCTTCTCTTCTCCCTCTATTCTAATTCTCTCAGTTGCTGATATCACTATTTCTTATGCATTACTATGCAAATGATTACCAGGTTGTAAAACATATGTGCATACACACATAGATAAATACATTTCTTGGTCATCATTTTTGGTAACAAAAAGGTCCCAGATGACCCCAAACATTTGTGGTCCTCTCCTCTTACTGAATCGAATCACTTTCAAAATTGTTTCACTTTTAGCCCCTTTTGTGTAGATTGGGTTTATTCCATATTCATTGTTTTTAGTGTCATTCCTTATGGATCATAGTATCAGGGTCCAAATGTGGTGACTCCCATTTTAATTAAAGGACAAAGAGTTTGACGTAGAAATCTTTAGAGATTTAAAAAAAAAACCCTTTTTCATCTGTTCATTATCTTTCATCCATCTTCTTTACAAACTCTTGGAATGACTCTGCTTACTTGGGTCTCTTACCAAGATTTCTATTATCCTGATTTTCCTCTACTACTTCTCACTGTTTCATGAGGCAACTCTTCTTCATAATCTTTTACTATTACATCGATCTTCATATAATATTTTACAATGACTTTGTATTACAAACTGATGTCCTAATCTGCAATATTTTCTCACTTGACAAGAAGATCAATTATTCACTGGTTTACTATACTTCTAGATTCTTTTGGTTTTCCCATTATGGTGACAGAATTGAATCACTTAAGCTTCCTTAGCTTAACAGATTTAAGCTAAGTATTATAAAGCTAAGTTTCCATAGACTTAACTGTTTCTAATATCTGTTAGTTTTTTTCCATTTAAAATTTTTTTTTGCTTCAATAACTCACTTAAAAATCTTAGTTTGGAGTTGCCTCAATTGCATATCATATTTTTATTTTTATTCAGATTTGTTGTTAATTTTGCTTTGTAGTCTACCAAGTTGGTACTCAGAGGTCACACAAACAGCTGTTTTAAAACTAATTATTACATCATTAAACATATTTCATGTTTGCAAAAATATAATAAATTTCTTTTGGTTTGTTTTTTGGTCAGGCTATTTGAACTTGCAACTTCCAAACTCTCTTCTCGCATTCATGATATTCAGAAGTGAGGTTTACATATAGTCTTGTTTTTAATTCCTAAACTATATTTTCCATAAATCAAGGCTTAAATGATTACATGTAAATCAAGGTTTACATGATTAAGGCCATCCCTAGGGTGTGTGAAGCACTAGGCAATATTTTTGTGGGGTCTCTGTATTAAACATGTATTACAAAATTAATGGGCCCAAGTGAGGTATACTGATTTGACAACGAATATTTAGAATAATTAGTTGACAACATTCACCTTTTCATAAGAAGGATTGTGATTTAAAACCATGAACAGAACAGAGTGGAAGTGCCTATTTGAGTCTGGATTATTACTGTAGTCCACATAACCACCTGAGTTACTATCCGTGACAGTTAAAGAGTGAAGTCCCACACTCATCCACCAGTATATTCACAACACCATTCAATATTAGTAACATTGTTTGTCAGATTTTCCAGGAAAATGGTTTACACAGAGATAGCTCCTCTGTTGCCCGCAGGCCCGCAATACTTGACTAGTCCATTTCTTGCCTCAAAAAGCTCTAGTGGTTTTCCACTGTTTTTAGGATCCACCATTTGGCAATGAAAGCTCTTCCCACTTTGGTTCAAGCTGACCTTTCCAGGCTGATTACAAATTATTTTTCCTCATAGACTAAATGCTTCGACCACCCTTACTGTGTCCTATATGAGATATCCCATATCCCTGTCCCCCAGGACTGAAATTCCCTCCTACCTCACCTCTACACTTCTTGAATTCTCAGTACCTTTCAAGCTTCAACCAAAGCTCCTTTTCCTTCAAGAGGTCTTTCCTGATTCCCCCAGTCCTAAAAGCCACCCCAAGTCAGTATGTATTTTGTATGTATCTATATTTACTTAATGGGGCAGCTAGAGTGGCACGGGGAGGGGGGTATAAAGTGCTGGGCCCGAAGTTAGGAAGACTCTTCTTCCTGAATCAAATCTACTCTCACATACTTACTAGCTGTGGGACTCTAGGCAAGTCACTTAGTCCTGATGTCATGGTCCTCTTTGAGAACTAAGGACCAACAAAAGCATTGCTGAAGCCTAGCCAGATATCTTGGGGTTTACAGGCTATATTTCTTTCTTAAGGATCATGCCTTAATCCTAAATCACTCCTCTTCTTATTGAGGGGCCAACACTGGCTCAGAGTAAACTGAGCCAGCTATTCACATAGCAGTTGTTTCTGTTTGGCCAGAAGCCCCCAGGGCCTTCCCCTCCCAGGGTGACAACCAAGGCTTTGAGAGAAGGAGCTCCCTATACGGAGGAGCTCAATACTTAGCTGCAAAATGATTACTCTCACTGGTATAAAAAGTGTCGCAGACTTACGGCCTATTACTGATTGTCATCTCATGTGTCTTTCAATAAGGTATCTAACCAAGTCACATGGCTGGATAATGACAGGCCTAGCTGACCAACTGATGACTGAAGCAATCATTGTTTACAAGTCTGACCTATCTGCCAGAACATACTATTACTGTTTTTAATAAAGCAATTTACTCAGATTGTTTTCACTAAAAATTAATATTTTACTGATTATAAAAAGGGTTTTCTACCATCTATAAAATAATTTTAAATTGTTTATTTCAAGTTTATTTCTTTTTAATGGCTATTTTTGTGTATGCTTGATAACGTAGCATATTGGTACAATGCTGCATACATATAATTTATAAATTACCCCCCCCATTGTTTTTTGTTTGTTTGTTTTGTTTTGAACTGTTAGGGGAGCATTGTCAGAATAGTGAAAACATTTGCCTAGAGCACTGAATTTCAATGACTTGGCCAGGGTCACACTTAAGCAGGAGTCAGACACCTTCCTGTTCTAAATCAAAATGACTCTTCATAGTTCTTTACAGAGCTGAAATCAGTCTTCTGAAAGATTAGAGCCATTATTTCTAGTCTCCTCCCCACCCAAGCAACAAGAGGATTAAAAAGTGTGCTTCCAAATCCAGATTTACTATTTCTGATGTTTCAAAGACAGGGACTGAGATGTCTCATCTAGGCAGCCCAGTGGAAACTGGGAATTAGCAAGTCCTCGGCTCAGATTCTGCCTTAGACACTTATTGGCTGGTGCCCCTAGATAAAGTATTTTGCTTTTCTCAGTCTCCTCTCCTGCATAGTCGGGATAACAATAACAGCTACCTCCCAGAGACGCTGTGAAGATCTGAAGTAAGGTGGCTATGTAAATGCTACCTCATTATTACATCTCCACTGAATACTTGGTCCCATCCCATGGCATTTGGGGGTGACAGGAACAAAAGGCTTTATAGGCCAGAGCAGGAATATGATATTGATGGGTCCTTCATGCACTCCCCTTCCTCATCTTGCTGTTGGAGACATTAGCACAAATCTCCAGTTCTGTATCAACCTGGGACAGGAGGCAGTGGTTCCACAGCCAAGACAGCTCTTGGGAGTGTGGAGAGCTCTGTAGCCACAGCAGGCCCTTGGTCACGTGGTATGGAGGGACCATAGGACTATGGAAAAAACAAGACAAAACAAAACAAATCTCCCCAAAACATGCTGAGGCAATAGCTTGAGACCCAATCTCAGGCTCATGACTCTGCTTTTGGTACAGCCCCTTCTCTAGATGCCCCCTGGGTACACTGACAGGGGCCTAAACTGCATGCAGATGCTGGCCTAGGGTTTCCTCTGCTTCCCTCTCCTCTCCCACTGCCACTCCCACCTCTAGCTCTGGCCATAGAGGCAGCAACTGTGGCTTCTGCCGCAGAGGAGGACACTCATGTGGACAGGCCCCAGCTGTTCAACCCCAGGGAGTTGGGAGTGGAGACAGACCCTGTGGAGCTGAGCTTATAACTCTCAAGGTGGATAAGCAGCTGCCTCAGCTCCCAATCAGGACCTTCTCCCCAAAGGCTAAATTCCATCACCTCCACACTTTCACAGCCTTCACATTCACACCACACCTTTGCACCACATAATCCAAGGACAATTGGCTGGCTTAATTAGGAGTATTCAAACGTTCCCTCACCCCACACAGTGCAAAGAAGCTAACATTCCCTTGGTTGGACGGGACATTCATAATTATGATTTTGCTTTATTCTGCATATTTCATTTTCATCTTAATAATTTTCGATGCCTATGCTGAGCAAGATCCTCCAAAGCAAGCTCAGGGCTCCCTGAGCAGCAGGCTAGTAAGTATTTGAAGCTGAATATGAACCCAGGCGTTGGTGACTCCTGGCCCAGGGCTCTATCCACTGAGTTACCTAATATAGCACTTTGTGGTTTGAAAAGCATTTTGCATGTTACTGAATTTGCTCCTTATAATAAACATATCAGGTAGATGCTATCACTATCCACATTTCACAGATGAAGAAACTAAGGCTAAGAAAAGTGTCTTGTCTAGGATTTTACAGTAAGTTTCTGAGGTAGATTTTGAACTCAGGCCTTCCTAACTCCAATGTCAGCATTCTATCCAGTGTATCTCTTAAAAGCATTTAGTACTTACTCTCACCTTAGGAGGAGAAAATGCTCTGTTTCTAAAGAGTCAAGCTGTCTGACTTTTCAGTGAGTCTCATCTTCCCAGGGACCAAAACAGTCAGTCCTCTAATCTTACAGTCATACGCTAGCTTCTTCCCACCCTACAAAGTGGAAGGAGAATGGGGTTGATAAGAGATGACTCTCATTCCCTGCCACCTGCACAGTTTAAAAAACTCAAAATATCAGTGAAAGGTAATTTTCCTCCTTATCCTGCATATATTCCTCAATGCTTCTTAGTTCTGCCTCTTGCTTGGTCCAAGAACTCCTTGATTTTGTCTAGGAAATCTGCAAGGCCCAGGAAAATCATCATCACCACCACCACCATCATCATCACCACCACCACCACCATCACCACCACCACCACCATCATCATCATCATCATCACCACCACCACCACCACCATCATCATCATCACCACCACCACCACCATCATCATCATCACCACCACCACCACCACCAACATCATCATCTTCTTTTTCCTCCTCCTCTTCTTCTGTCTTCTTCTTTTTCTCCTCCTCTCTCCTCTATGCTTTGTTGGGAGGATCAAATGGGATAATATATTTAAAGCACTTCACAAATTTTAAAGTGATAAATGTTAAATATTATTCAGACTAATTATTTTAATAATTTATCTGGGAGCAGTGAAGCAATTAAGGTAAATTAAGTGCTCGATTGGGCAGCTATGTGGTGCAGTAGATAGCGTCTGGCCTGGAATCAGAAAGACCTGAGTTTAAATCCTGCCTCAAACACTTACTAGCTGTGTGGCGCTGGGCAAGTCACTTAACCTTGTTTGCCTCAGTTTCCTCATCTGTAAATAAGCTGGAGAAGGAAATGAAAACTCACTCCAGTATCTTTGCCAACAAAATCCCAAATGGGGTCACGAAGAGTTGGACACCACTGAACAACAGCAACAACACAAGCCCTTCCTCATTGTCTCACTTATATTGAATTTCAGTTCCTTCTGAACCATTTCCCCCAGTTCTTCCCAGTTTAAACGTCACTCTTTTAAAGTAAGCAAGAGAAGAAACATCAGGATTACCGAGTTCCACCTTTTCTCTTCTACGTGATCAACAGTATTCTTATCTACCCCATGACAGTATCTTCTCCCTGCTTTGATCTTGTCCCCATCAAGGCTGATCCTGCCCATCTTTTAATCTTTTATCTATACTACTTCATTTCAAGGGAAATGCTTTATTTTAGTTTACCTTTCTGGCAAGCTTCATTTAATTCTAGACTTTAGTGCTCCTGACAATATCCTTATAGCACTATGTCCCTCTTCTGTATTGTATGTGTCCTTTCAAAAACCTGAGTACACTGATAAACTGCTTACTTTTCCATTGTTCTACCTGGGCAACTTCTCCTTTTCTTTCTTCTAGTAATTTCAACACTAAAATTGGTCATTGAGGGTGTTCCTTTCACTAGTTGAATGGTAACTTCCATTTCAGAATCTTATACCTATCGTATTTGTTCCCCCAAATATTTTCTTCGTATCTTCATTTACTTTTCTCCCTGGCCTAAAGAAAATAAATGAGCAACAGTAGAGGCAAGTGAATTTGACATCTGTCATTTCATATCAGAATATTTTATTTTCTATGACACAAAGAATGATTGTGAAGTTTTTCTAATGCTTGTTCATATACGTACCTACTTTCTGTTATCTAATGAGATAAATATTTTTACAAGTCTTAATTTTGGGGAGCTAGCTTCTACATTCAAAGTCAATTAATTAAGTCGGACCTTAATAGTTTTCAAGATTTAGCAGCTTTTCTTTAGATAGAAGCTTGATCAATATGACTAAGAAGGGGCCAACTCGGATTCTATTGTTCTTTCTAGTTACACTGTTGTGATTAAGTTGCTGGTTTCTGGTTTTACTTACTTCACCTAGCATCGGTTGATTAAAGTCTGCCAGCGCAGGCCCGTATCTTCTAGACTCCCCACTTTTTATACATTGATACTCCATTGCTATTTATGTTTAGCTCTTTCCCAACCGACAGCCATCTAATTTGTTTCCAGATCTCTACTACAAAAAGTGTAGTAGAAAACTTTCTTACTCCCTAATTACTTCAGTGAGAGACTTTCAGTCTACATGTCCATAATTGTACCACCCCAAACTTAATTCATACAGATAATATAAAATTTGGTCCCAATTTAGAAGTTTAGAAGTCACTTCTCAGTTCTATATCTCAACCAAAAGATAACCACATTGCCCCCACCCTTCACAATTGCTGTGGCAATTCTAAGATAGTAATCTGAATATTCAGTTTGATTCTAATGTATGGAATATTTAAACTTTTATTGAAAGACAGCATGGAATAATGCTCGCTAAGTAGAGTGTTGGGCCAGAAGACTTGGATTCAAATTCCTTTTTAGACACTTACTGCCACTTGATGGGACTCGGTTTCCTCATCTGAAAACTGAGGGGCTGGGATTAGATTCCTCAAAGTTCCCTCTCTTATCTAAAATGATGCTCCTATCATTCTATGATCTGCAAAGTGGGGATAACAATAATCACACTGACCACTTCAAATGGCTTTTGTGAGGAAATCACCTGACAAGCAGTACAGGTCAGCAAAGTATTTTATATACGAAATTAAAACGTGGTGGTTATTACATATGTATATATGTGTGTACATATATATGCGTCTACGAAAAAATGACGTTTTGTGTAGTTTGGTTCACTATATCATATCAAAACCATTTTAGACTCTCATTTATTATTATGGAAATGGCTTACTCTAATCCCGCTTCAGATATTCCCAGTCTTTTATCCAAGAAGTCCTACAATTCTACATCTGACACCATTTTCCCTAGTGTTCTATTATGAGAACTTTTTGTGGTTACCATCTATTTCAGACCTCCTATCATTAATAGCATCTACAGAAACAAAGACTATTTTGAACAAATTATTGAAAAAGTGTTGAGACTTTATTGGGTGTCACTACTGAATCCCTCAGCAATGATATAGAACAGAAAGAGGATGTCCATATTAAAAACAAAAGAACCAAGAAATACTCTCAATTGTCCAGAAAACAAGATGTCAAGGTTCTTAGTTTTCTCTCTGATTCAGTTATTTAGCTTCAGAGATACCACACTTTCTCTGTCATCTTCTTACTCCTATATATGCAAAATCCTCAAATTTCTATCCCTAGTCATTTTCTTTTCATATATGTACACTTTTTCATTTCATAATCACATTTACTCCCTCTATTTCAATTATGACCATTATAAAGATGGGTTCTACATTTGTATCTTTAGTGATTATGGCTATTCTAAACTCCAGACCTACATCTCCAACTGTCTTATAAGACACCTCTACCTAGAAGTCCTACCATCACCTAAAACTCATGCTCTAAAAAAAATAGAACCCAAACCAATATTAACTGAATATGCAGTATCTTGAATTTCAGGTTAAAGAAATTATATTTTAACCTGTAGACCAAAGGTTCATTAGTGAACTGAACAAAGCGACATTTTAGGGAATTTTAGTTGAGTTGAATTGAATACTCCTATTAAAAACTAAAACTATTGCTTTACCTGATATTGTCCTCCCTCTTTGCCCTACCTCCTGTACCTACTTATGTCTATGTTGAATTTGATGTATTTTTACAGCAAATTGTGTATGTACATATTCAACCCTCCTTTATCCATTTCAGATAATAGTGAGGCTTATCTGATGTCTACTCTCCTCACTCCACCCCCATACTCTTATTCTTATATACCACAATAATGAGAAATAGCACATTCTATCCCATTTTTATTCATTTACATGCTAATGTATTCCTTTTACCCTTCCTTCTCTCTCCCCTCTTAAAACCCTCTTAAAAAAATTCATCCCCAAATCCTTTGTTTTTCTTATTCAAATGACTGAATACTTTATGAAGACATTAAGATTCTGAAGGGACACTTGTTTCTTTTCCCCAAATGAGAATTTTAGCAATACATTATCATACAGCTCCTTCCAATTGCTCAAATAAATTTATTATTCTTGGATTCTCTGGACTCTTGTGTTTATATTTCAAATTCCTACTCTGGTATTTTAATCAAATATCTCTATTTCAATTAAAGATCTATTTCCTCTTCCCCTTCCCCTAAAATTATACTCAGATTTGCAGAATAAATTATTCCTGGTTTCGGGGGCAGAGCCAAAATGGTGGCTGGAAAGCAGGGACTAGTGTGAGTTCCCTGCTGAGTCCCTCCAAAAACCTATAAATAATGGCTCTGAACAAATTCTAGAACTGCAGAACCCACAAAACAGCAGAGGGAAGCAGGTCTCCAACCCAGGACAGCCTGGATGGTCTCTGGGTGAGGTCTATCCCACATGGAGCTGGGAGCTGGGAGCGGAGCGTGAGCAGCTCAGACTAACCAGACCAGGAGCTGGGCGGAGTGTGCCCTAAATTAGTGAGCTGCAGCAGTTACCAGACTTCTCAACCCACAAACACCAAAGACAACAGAGAAGGTTAGTGGGAAAAGCTGCGGGGTTCGGCTACCACCCCGGGGGCAGTGGAAGTGGGGCAGCTACAGAAGTACAGCAGTTGCTTCAGGCCCCAGGCCCACCTGGTGGGAGGAATTAAGTGGTGGATCAGAGCAGGAGTGAAGACCCTGCTGAAGATCTAAGTCCAGTCTGGGTTGGGAGTTCTTGGGCAAGGAGCAGTGCTGGTGTGGCAGAGCTGGCACATCCCCTCAAGCATGGAACGTAGTTCTCTTAACTCCACAAGCAGTCATACCCTGCTGAAAAACTCAAGGGTCAAGTTAGTTGGCTGGGAATATGGCCAGGCAGCGAAAACGCACCCAGATTCAGTCTCAGACTTTGGATTCTTTCTTTGGTGACAAAGAAGACCAAAACATACAGACAGAAGAAGTTAACAAAGTCAAAGAGCCTACAACAAAAGCCTCCAAGAAAAACATGAACTGGTCCCAGGCCATGGAAAAGTTCAAAAAGGATTTGGAGAAGCAGGTTAGAAAAGTAGAGGAAAAATTGGGAAGAGAAATGGGAAGAATTCGAGAAAACCATGAAAAACAAGTCAATGACTTGCTAAAGGAGGCCCAAAAAAATACTGAAACATATACTGAAGAAAACGACACCTTAAAAAATAGACTACCTCAAATGGTAAAAGAGTTCCAAAAAGCCAATGAGGAGAAGAATGCCTTGAAAGGCAGAATAACCCAAATGGAAAAGGAGGTCCAAAAGACCACTGAAGAAAATACTACCTTAAAACTTAGACTGGAGCAAGTGGAAGCTAGTGACTTTATGAGAAATCAAGGTATTATCAAACAGAACCAAAGGAAAGAAAAAATGGAAGACAATGTGAAATATCTCAATGTAAAAACCACTGACCTAGAAAATAGATCCAGGAGTGATAATTTAAAAATTAATGGACTACCTGAAAGCCATGATCAAAAAAAGAGCCTAGATATCATCTTTCAAGAAATTGTCAAGGAGAACTGCCCTGATATTCTAGAGCCACAGGGCAAAATAGAAATTGAAAGACTCCATCGATCGCCTCCTCAAATAGATCCCAAAAAGAAATCTCCTAGGAATATTGTTGCTAAATTCCAGAGCTCCCAGATCAAGGAGAAAATACTGCAAGCAGCCAGAAGGAAACAATTTGAGTATTGTGGAAACACAATCAGAATAATCCAAGATCTTGCAGCTTCTACATTAAGAGATCGAAGGGCTTGGGATATGATATTCTGGAGGTTAATGGAGCTAAGATTAAAACCAAGAATCACTTACCCAGCAAAACTGAGTATCATGCTCCAAGGCAAAATATGGATTTTCAATAAAATAGAGGACTTTCAAGCTTTCTCAGTAAAAAGACCAGAGCTGAATAGAAAATTTGACTTTCAAACACAAGAATCAAGAGAAGCATGAAAAGGTAATCAAGAAAAAGAACAAGAAAAAGAAATTGCAAGGGACTTACTAAAGTTGAATTGTTTTGTTTTCATTCCTACATGGAAAGATGATGTGTATGATTCATTAGACCTCAGTATTAGGGTAGCTGAAGGGAATGTGCATATATATATGTTTATGTGTATATACATATATATGTGAATGAATATGTATGTATATATGTACATATACATATATACATGTATACATATACACATATATACATACATATATACATACATATATATATACACATACAGAGAGAGAGAGAGTGGACACAGGGTGAGTTGAAGATGAAGGGAAGATATCTAAAAGAAATTAAGGGATGAGAGAGGAATATATCAAGGAGAGAGGGAGATAGGGAGAGATAGAATGGGGTGGATTATCTCGCATAAAGCTGGCAAGAGGAAGCAGTTCTGTGGAAGGAGGGGAAAGGGCGGGTGAGGGGGGAATGAGTGAATCTTGCTCTCATCAGATTTAGCCTGAGGAGGGAATACCATACATATTCAATTGGGTATCTTACCCCACAGGAAAGAAGAGGGAAGAAGACAAAAAAAAAGGGGGGATGATGGAGGGGAGGACAGATGGGGGTGGAGGTAATCAAAAACAAACACTTTCGAAAGGGGACAGGGTCAAGGAAGAAAAGTCAATAAAGGGGGATGGGTTGGGAAGGAGCAAAATATAGTTAGTCTTTCACAACATGAGTACTGTGGAAGGGTTATACATAATGACACACATGTAGCCTTTGTTGAATTGCTTGACTTCTTAGGGAGGGTGGGCGGGAAGGGAAGAGGGGAGAGAATTTGGAACTCAAAGTTTTAAAAACAGATGTTCAAAAACAACAACAAAAAAAGTTTTTGCATGCAACTTGAAAATAAGATACACAGGCAATGGGGCATAGAAATTTATCTTGCCCTACAAGAAAGGAACCGAAAAGGGGATGGGAGGGGATTGGGGTGACAGAAGGCAGGGCTGACTGGGGAAAAGGGCAACCAGAATACACACCATCTTTGAGTGGGGGGGAGGGTAGAAATGGGGAGGAAATTTGTAATTCAAACTCTTGTGAAAATCAATGCTGAAAACTAAGTATATTGAATAAATAAATTTAAAAAAATATTCTTGGTTTCAAAACTAACTCTTTTGCTTTTTGCAATATTATATTCCAAGATCTCTCATTTAAAGTAGAAACTGAAAGGTCTTGTGTGATACTGACTATAATTCCTTGGTACTCAAACTTCCTTTTATATGTTCACTGTATTTTTTTTTTTGAAATGAAGGCTCTGTATTTTGGCTATAACATTTCTGGGACCTTTGCTTTTGGGGCTCCTTTCAGGAGTTTATGGGTAGATTATTTCTACGTTATTTTGACTTCTGGTCTAATATATTCGGGCAGTTTTCATAGAGTGAAATATAGTGTCCAGAGGTTTTAAATTTTTAGATCATGCTTTTTGAGGAGCCCAATGATTATTAAATTATCTCTACTTGATCTATTTTTGAAAAATGTTTCTACTATATCTTATATTTTCTTCAATTTTTTCAATCTTTTATTCTAACATTTATTGCTGTCATATACATATATATGTGTATATATTCTAATCTCATTTTCAGAAAGTCCATTTGTTGGGTAAGGCTTATCACTTTCTATTCTAAAGTACTTCTTCTTCTTCTAGTTCTTTCCTCCAGAGAATTTGTCTAATTTGTTTTAATTTTTTGCTTTATTTTTTCTAGGCATTCTTGTAATTCTTGTGAAAAATCCATTTTCCTTTAAGTCTGCACACAATTGTTATGGAATTCCTATTTTCTTCTTTTGGGGGAGGCTCTAGATTTGTAATTGTTTTCAATACTGGTGAACAATTTCTTTGACTGGGGGCAGAGCCAAGATGGCAGCTGGAAAGCAGGGACTTGCGTAAGCTCTCCCCCAAATACCTGTAGAAAATGGCTCTGAACAAATTCTAGAGCTGCTGAACCCACGAAATAGCAGAAGGAAACAGGTCTCCAGCCCAGGAGAGCCTGGATCATCGCTGGGATCATCGCAACGTGCTGAGGGCAGAGGGCAGCCCAGTGTGAGCCACACTGGGACAGACCAGAACTGGAATCAGCCAGCTGGAATAGGCCTTGGGGCCATGAAACAGTGAGCTGTGGCAGTTACCAGACTTCTCAACCCACAAACGCCAAAGAGCAGATTAGGGGGCAACTGCAGAATCGAGTTCAGAGCGGTCCAATCTCCAGCCCTGGGGGTGGTGGAAGTGGTGCAGTGGTGGTGGTAGCAGCAGCAGGAAACTCCTGAGGCTACTTCCAGAGCTACAGCATCAGCTGCTTCCCAAGTCTCTGGCTCACACGGTGGGAGGATTCTAGCAGCAGATCTGAGTGGGAGTGCAAGGAGCACTTTGTGGGCACAAAGGTAGATTCTCTTGCTGTGCCCTACTTGGAGCTGTATTGTGGTCCTGGTTGGTGGTTCTTGTGGGAGGAGGAGTGCTGCTGTGACAGAGCCTGGGGTGACCGTGGAGTAGAAGTCGCTCTGAAAACAGCAGTGCTTGGACCCTAAAGCTTGGGACAAAGTACTCTCTACTCTACAAACATTCATACCCTGACAAAAAGCTCAAGGGACAAGTAGTTGGCTGGGAACACGAACAGGCAGTGAAAATGGACTCAGACTCAAACTCAAACTCTAGATTCCATTTTTGGTGACAAAGAAGATCTAAACATATGGCAAGAAAAAGTCACCAAAGTCGAAGAGCCTATATCAAAATCCTCCAAGAAAAATATGAATTGATCTCAGACCACAGAAGAGCTCAAAAAGGATTTGGAAAAGCAAGTTAGAGAAGTAGAGGAAAAATTGGGAAGAGAAATGAGAGTGATATGAGAAAACCATGAAAAACAAGTCAATGACTTGCTAAAGGAGACCCCAAAAAATACTGAAAAATATACTGAAGAAAACAACACCTTAAAAAATAGACTAACTCAAATGTCAAAAGAGCTCCAAAAAGCCAATGAGGAGAAGAATGCCTTGAAAGCAGAATTACCCAAATGGAAAAGGAGGACCAAAAGACCACTGAAGAAAATACCACCTTAAAAATTAGATTGGAGCAAGTGGAAGCTAGTGACTTGATGAGAAATCAAGATATTATCAAACAGAACCAAAGGGATGAAAAAATGGAAGACGATGTGAAATATCTCACTGGAAAAACCACTGACCTGCAGAATAGATCCAGGAGAGAGAATTTAAAAATTATTAGACGACCTGGAAGCCATGATCAAAAAAAGAGCCTAGACATCATCTTTCAAGAAATTATCAAGGAGAACTGCCCTGATATTCTAGAGCCACAGGGTAAAATAGAAATTAAAAGAATCCACTAATCGCCTCTTGAAAAAGATCCCAAAAAGAAAACTCCTAGGAATATTGTCACCAAATTCCAGAGTTTCCAGGTCAAGGAGAAAATATTGCAAGCAGCCAGAAAGAAACAATTTGAGTATTGTGGAAACATAATCAGAATAATACAAGATCTAGCAGCTTCTACATTAAGGGACTGAAGGGCTTGGAATATGATATTCTGGAGGTCAAAGGAGCTAGGATTAAAACCAGGAATCACCTACCCAGCAAAACTGAGTATAATGCTCCAAGGCAAAATATGGATTTTCAATAAAATAGAGGACTTCCAAGCTTTCTCAATGAAAAGACCAGAGCTGAATAGAAAATTTGACTTTCAAACACAAGAATCAAGAGAGGCATGAAAAGGTAAACAAGAAAGAGAATTTATAAGGGACTTACTAAAGTTGAACTGTTTTGTTTACATTCCTACATGGAAAGATGATGTGTATAATTCATGAGACCTTTCTCAGTATTAGGGGAGTTGAAGGGAATATAGACAGAGGGCACAAGATGAGTTGAATATGAAGGGATGATATCTAAAAATTGAAATAAATTTAAGGGGTGAGAGAGGAATATATTGAGAGGAGAAAGGGAGAGAGACAATGGGGTAAATTATCTCATATAAAAATGGCAAGAAAAAACAGTTCTGTGGGAAGGGAAGAGGGGACAGGTGAGGGGGAATGAGTGAATCTTACTCTCATCGAATTCAACCTGAGGAGGGAATAACATACACACTCAATTGGGTAGCTTACTCCACAGGAAAGTAAAGGGTAGGGGATAAAAAAGGGGGGAATGATAGAAGGGAGGGCAGATAGAGGGAGGAGGTAATCAAAAGCAAACACTTTCAAAAAGGGACAGGGTCAAGGGAGAGTATTGAATAAAAGGGGACAGGATAGGATGGAAGAAAATATAGTTAGCCTTTCACAACATGAGCATTGTGGAAGTGTTTTACATAATGATACATGTGTGATCTATGTTGAATTGCTTGCCTTCCTAAGGAGGGTGGATGGGAAGGGAAGAAGGGAGAGAATTTGGAACTCAAAGTTGTAAAAGCAGATGCTTAATAAAAAAGTTGTTTTTTGCATACAGCTGGGAAACAAGATATAAAGGGAATGGGGCATAAAAACCTATCCTGCCTTACAAGAAAGTAAGGGAAAAGGGGTTGGGGGGCAGAGTGGGGTGAAAGAAGGTAGGGCTGACTGGGGAATGAGGCAATCAGAATATATAGGCCATCTCGGAATGGGGGGAAGGGTAGAAATGGGGGGAAAATTTGTAACTCAAAATCTTGTGGAAATCAATGTTGAAAACTAAAATATTAAATAAAATGATAACATTTAAAAAAATAATTTCTTTGGTTAACTCATCTTCCTAGCTTTAATTCCTGAATTGGGGCTTCGTGTCAGGGCCGGAGTCTGCCCCATTCTGTGATTTTGGGTGGGAGTTGTTTGGCCTATTTAGTTTCACTCTGTGTCCCTTGTGCTGACCTCTACCTCCTGGAGATAGTTGAGGTTAAAAGTGCTGGATTTTCAGGGCCTTCTCTGTTTTCTTAGTACCAGGTATTCAGTCACTAAACCCTCCTGGCTCGGGCCCTGAACACTTACTGCTACTATTCCCATCAATTCCAACATCCCACTCTAGGATTTCTAATAACATTGGGGTTTTCTGATCACCATTTTTTCAGGGGGTTGCAGAGCCCTCTGCTCTCACTACCTACAGACACATATCCTTTCAGGCTAAATATATGCTAATCGAAGTTTTGTTGGCCTGACTTTGTTCTGATGCTGGCTATGCTACAAGGATTAATTAAACTTGGGCTTCTGGCTATTTTTTTTTAATGGAGCTCTGGAATAGAAGTCAATTACTGTAGTTTCTCACTGGATATTTTTATTATTGGTCTGATCGGAACTTCAGATTTTGCTGGAGAATGTATGTTGGAGCTAGGCAGTCTATCTCAAGTTCAAGAAGCCATTTTGGCAGTAAGGGCCATAGAGTTGTTAAGAATTTTTCACTCCTAGCCATTCTCTGGAGTGGTTCCTACTACAGGCTCATTAAGATGTTATTCCATATCAGTTCAAAGTAGTGACATAAGAAGAGGATATTACAGGATGGGAAAGAGGCACAGGGAGTTAATGTTCTTAATTCTCAGAGGTGGAGAACTCAGCAAAATTTCTTTCAGGAACAACATCTTATATCTGGCCAATTGTGGACAACCAAATAATTAGCTATCCCGTGACTAGCAGAACTCAACTTTGCTTGATCAAATCATAAAAACTGAAGGTCTCCTGTAGGAGCAATGAAGGAAATATATTAGATGAACTTATGTGTGTGTGTGTGTGTGTGTGTGTGTGTGTATATATATATATATACACACACATATATATATATATGTGTGTGTGTGTGTGTGTGTAAAAATATATATATATATATAATTTATATGTATATGTATATGTATGTATGCAGTTCAGTCAGGCACCTAGGTGGTACAGTAGATAGAGTGCTAAGCTTGGAATCAGAAAGACTCATCTTTCTGAGTTCAAATCTGACCTCAGACTTTTACTAGCTTTGTGACACTGAGCAGTCACTTAACCCTGTTTGCCTCAACTCCTCATCTGTAAAATGGGCTGGAAAAGGAAATGGCAAACCACTCCAATATCTTTGCCAAAAAAAAAAAATCCCAAATGGGGTCACAGTTGGACACAACTGAAAAATGTCTGAATAACAAAAAATAACTACCTATGTATATGTAAATATACATACACACATGTGTGTATATATATATATATATATATATAGATACATATGTATGTGTGTATGTAAATACCATGACCACTTTTTTCCCCAGAAGATATCTTCCTTTTCCCAGAAGTTGTATTCTGCCTGAAATATTCCAGGATCTCTATTTCCTAGCTTTAAAGCATATTTCAGGAGAACCTTTTGCTACCCAAACTTCCATCTTACAGTAATAACCTCAGTTTAGCACCTGTTCATAAGATATGTTTGCACATCGTTGGCTGTGTTACGCTGACATATACGTTTCCTTCAAGGAGATTGTCATAGAATACAGAGATGTTAACATTTTTCCATCTGTGTGTGTGAATGTGACGTTTCCTGTTAATTTCATTTTCTTCCTGAATTCTCCAAGCAAAAGCATTCTGTGGGAGGCAGAATGATGTCACTATAGTCATAGCATAATTTTTCAGCCTTGAGAATGAGACATATTGTGGCATATATTTCACTACTTTTAAAAGTAGTGAAACAAAAACTTATAAGATGATGCTATCCATGTTTTTTTTTTTTTACAGGTGTGGGGGTTTCCAGAAACTGGAAAAAAAATGTATGACTAAAATGTTTTAAAATGTCATTTTTCTTCCTGGAAGATGTTTTTGCCTGAAATCTGATTCAAATAGCTAGCAGAGATAAAGCTTCAGCCCAACTATGGATTTCCCTATTTGTATTTATTAAACTAGCAAAGTCAAAAGTAAAAATGTAGCTTACATGGCTATTTAATCTGAGAAGTGTAGAGACTTTGCAGGCAAAATATTGTCTTGCCATGACTGTCTCTAGGACAAATGGGCTGTTTTAAGTACACAGCATCATTGTTAGTGATTTAAAAATAAAACGAAACCAGAATGACTAAAATCACTCCCCCTGAGGAGTAAACAGTTTTAGAACTAGTAATCATCACAGAGGTTACAATAAACAGACCAAACTGCTACATTTCTGCCTGTGTGCTACAGTGGGTGAGAGAATAGACTATGCTATCTAACCTCTCTGCCATTAATTTTTACTGTGTTATTTAAAATTTTCCCTTTTAGATCACGGGGTGGCTCGAAGAGACGGAGAAGGCCGTTAAATATACTCCTGAAGTAAGGACTCGTCCACTTATAAATTTGAAGGAACACATTAAAGCAAATGAATTTTATTGTATGGGGTGAGGATTCTTCCCAATCTACTTCTGTTGGGACCCCCTCAGGTCAATTCTCTTCCCAGATAAATTCATGGGACCATAGATATAGAGCTGGAATGGACCTTAGAAGTCATCTAGTTTGGCGTTTTCATTTTGTAATAGAAGTAACCAAAGCCGAGGGAGATAGAGTGATTTGTTACATAGACAATTGGTGTCAGAGGCTGAATTTGAACCCAGCTTCTCCGACTTCAGAGAAAGTACCCTTTATCTGTAGTATTACTTCAAGTTGATATACTAAATTTCTTCTGGAGCATTCAGAATCATTTCTATTTCATCTCAAGATCCTTCTTGGCCTTGGTGAAAAGAAGGGAGAAGCGTGTAGCTTATCCTTAGCTAAGGAGGAACAAAGGACTCAGCTCATCTGGAGATGTTTTTGACCAAACAATTAGTTCAGTCAAACAATAAGTAAATCCGGTTAAAACCAAAGCCCACACTT
Source organism: Trichosurus vulpecula (assembly GCF_011100635.1). Taxonomy (NCBI): domain Eukaryota; kingdom Metazoa; phylum Chordata; class Mammalia; order Diprotodontia; family Phalangeridae; genus Trichosurus; species Trichosurus vulpecula. The sequence continues at coordinate 263,865,465 of NC_050580.1, read as the reverse complement.
TTCATTTCCTGTCCCATATTCCATTACTTGTAACTGTTTAATAGTTTATTTTCAATTTCATTTAGTGCATAGTCTAATGGGCAAGTGACTATACCAAGCATTAAGACACCAAATTTATTGTTATGTCTCTTAAATTTGCCATGTGACCTAAGCCGGATTATCAAACCCAGTGGCTTTCGTGTTCCCAGTATGTGCAGCCGTCGTTGTTTACTACCTGTGTGGCCTCGGGTGAATCACTCTGGGCTTCACTTTCCTTATCCGGACCATGAAGGGTTTGGATTGGATGACCTATATTCATTCCACCCAGCTCCAAATATATGATCTAACCACAATGAAAAGGAATGGAACTTTATGTTTATGTTGTAATTGATCTTTGGAATGGCCTGATGAATAAGCTAAACCATAATGAAAATTTATCATTTTTACATACCAAAAATCTATTAAAATATGGAATCTGAAGGGAGAATAATTCAGGTTGTATGATAAATGAAGTTACCATATTGAGCAGACATGACTCTAAATAAGAGTTAGTTAAAAAAAAAGTATGGAATTTTCAAAACTTACAACCCAAGTAACCTGCAGATGGTATTACAGCTTGGGACAAATCTGAAATTCAAGACAAGGTCTTTAACTATTTCCAAGAAATTATGCTGAGTTTAAAGGAAACCTGAGCTGAAACTTAAAGCAAGTTTGGTGATTTATAGTTCAGGTTGGAAACTGAAACAGTTTGATCATTTTCTATCCTGAAGTTCATACCAAAAGCCCCTTTGAGCCAAGCAATTCTAGCTTGCTTATTTTTAAAATTTATCTTTAAAGATATTTTAAGAGATTTTTTAAAAAGCTCTTTCCTCTAAGGAGTTACGAAGTATATGTGAAATCCAATCAGTCTGAAAATTAAAGAAGTGCATTCATCTCACATTGTTTATAGAATGCTTTTGATTGTGACTCTTAACACATAACATCGGTATCTCTTCCTTTGCTCAGTGAACTATATCTGCCAGCAGCAGCAACTCTCATTTTCTCCACGTAGGCAGAGGCTGGCAGGCAGATGACATCAGAAAGCTTAACTGATTACTCAATTCCAATAGGCAGAATAAACTTATTTTCTTCTTTCCTGAATGAGATGAGGTGTTAACTCTTTTCTACCCTATACAGCTGAAGTAACATAGAAATGAAGAAAGGTTGGTGATAATAAATGAAGGAGAAGGAGCTTGATTGGAGAGATTCTCCTCAGGGAACCACTGTCCCTGGAGTTGTCACCTGGAGATTTAAATGTCATAATTAAAGGTTCTACTCCTCATTATGGAGGAAAGAATAGGTGGTCTTACTATTAATACAAATTATATTATTCCTCTATGTGTTATTTTTGAACCCTGTGAGCAGGCACAGGGCTGACATAATTGTTTCCACTAAAAGTCCCCATTCCCTCAGAGGTCCCCAGCCCTATACAGATAGCAGGGACAGGTAGGAAGAACCTTCTTGTAACTCAATAGAAACTAATGACTTTGAGGTGCTATCTCATGATGGAGATGAGTCTGATGGCCAATCTTGCACCTTTTTTTGTTTGTTTTTGTACCAGACTTATTACTTCATGGTTAAAAACCTCTTAAAGTGGGGACTTCCTCTACTCATGAAAATCAGAAACTTACAGAGTTTGCTGGCATACTGAGAGTACCTGATTTTCTCAGGGTCACATATAAGCATGTGTCAGGGACAAGAACTGAACCCAGGTCTTCCTGGCTGTGAGGCCAGCTGTCTCTCTATTCCTTTACACTGCCTCTCTAACCTATCAGCTCAGAAAAAAAATCATCACATTTTACATGAGTAAAATCAATGTTTAGAAACATTGTTTCCATAGAATTAATGATTTGAGAGTTGAAAACAACTGAAAAGATTATGTAATAACCTCATACCTGTCAGGTTCACTAAAATGATAGGAGGGGAAAATGACAAATGTTGGGGAGGAAAAGGGAAAATTGGGACACTAATCCACTATTGGTGGAACTGTGAACTGCTCTAATCATTTTGGAGAGCAATTTGGAATTATGCCCAGAGTTATAAAACTGTGTATATCCTTTGACCCAGCAGTACCACTGTTAAGTCTGTTTCCCAAGGTGACCAGAGGAAAAAAGAAAGTATATTTTCTAAAATATTTATAGCATCTCTCTTTGTGGTGGCAAATAACCAGTGGTGGGATTCAGGCAGTTCACATCGGTTCGGTAGAACTGGCACCTAACTTTAGGTTGAGTTTGGTGAGCTGGTTGTTAATGGGGGTGGGGCCAGGGGCGGGGCCTCACCATTCCCTGGAGAACCAGTTGTTCATTCATTTGAATCTCACCCCTGCAAAGAACTAGAAACTGAGAGGATGCTCATCACCTGGGGAATGGCTAAACAAGTTGAGGCACATGGAAAGACTTGCATGAAATAATGAAGAACCAAGAGAATGTTGTATATAGTGATAGTAATATCGTTTGAAGAATGACAGTGAATGACTAGGTTATTCTGAGTATTATAAATATTCAAATCAACTACAAAAGAGCTACGAAGGAAGATGTTATCCACATCTGGAGAAAGAGCTGATAAACAGAAGCATGCATAACACGAATCTATGTATGTATGTATGTATGTATCTAGCTAGCTATCATGCGTCTGTCCGTCTCTCTCAAATGGGCACCTTCTTTAATACAGGGTGAGGAGGGAGGGAGACAGTTCAGAACTTAAAGTATAATAAAAAAATTAAATCGAATTTTAAAAAAGATTATGTAATCCAGCCCCATCCCATTATTCAGGTAAAGTGCTACTATCCTTCTTTTATAGATCAGGCAATTGGGGCCTAAAGAGGTACAGAACTAGAGTGGGAAAAATTAGAACAAGGTCTCTTAATTCATAGCATTACACGGATAATACTCCAGTATTCTGTCTTTGTCGTCCTGGGAGAAGTTTAATTTACTGGCTCCTGCATAATTTTTACTTCCCAGAGGAAGAACCCCAAACCCATGACACAATTCAACACCTGAGAAATGTCTCTTCTTTTCCTTTGTCTTCAGACTTTTCTGGAGTTTCTTGGTAGTTGTGCCCAGGTAGTTGATGGCTATTAAGTACTAGTAACTGCCAAGATGAAAAAGAGATAAGGAGGAGAAGGAAAAGGGGAGAAATGTGAGAAGAAAAGGAAGAGTGGAAATGCGTTGAAGATGTCACTGTGTCAAATACTTTGTTCAAGATGATTATTTCACTTGAATTCATCTATAATAGTTTGTCCTAGAATATCTTCACTAGACTCCTTGAGTTTTTACTGAATCACTGAATCTTAGAATTAGAAAGGACCTCAGTGACCATCTAGTCAACTGCCTAAAAAAAAGCCATACTATAACATAGTCAATGAATGTTTACACAGCCTCTGCCTGGAGACCTTTAATGAGGGGAAGCTCATGACACCCCACTAACTAGTCACTCAACTGTTAGATGGCTCTGTTGGGAGCCATATTGTCCCTCAATGCCCCCCCACACCTCTACCTCCCCAAACTGAAATCAAGCCTAAATTTAAACTTTAGATTACTAGGAACATTCTTCCCATTTCTGCCTACTGAAAAATTCTCCCCAGAGTCCCCAAATCACCAATCATGGATGGCTGACCATAAAGGAGAGGTATGTCTCTTTTACTGAAGAACTAGTCTGCCATGAACTTCCACTTCTAGATTATGCCTGAGAAACTGACACAGAATTTTGAGCAAGAAAACAGGTGATTCTGGGACTATGTTGCTTTATTTTTCTCTATTCACAAGGAAGGAGTTTGGTCAAGGCTCAAGAAGAAATACATCCCCAAATTCAGTTGCAGATTGGAGCAGAAGAACAAGAAGGACACTTTTAGCACATGTGAATATAAGAAAAATAGGTAAGTTTTAGAACAAAAGTTGAGAGGAATGACTAGTTTGGCCATTTTGGGGAGATTTAGAAAAAGAATGGTTGACAAACCGACATTATATTGTGTTTTCCTGGCTTGGCCAAATCAAATTTTATTACTTATGGCCAAAAGGGGTAACTGGATGACTGGACAGGCCTGGTAGCCACATTTCTTCAACAAAGTATGATGGACCAACTCATAGTCTTACATTTTAATACAGAAGACATAGAATAAATTGGCAGTTTCAAAGTTGAAAGACAAAGTTGTACTGTAGTGCAACTGGGAGAAGGAGGTACAAAGTTAGGAGACTGACAAAGATATAATTAGTAGGGTATAGTGACCAAGCTGTGATTGCATATTCTAGGAATAAATACTACAAGTTTGGCAGGTATTTTGATTGTTCTGTTGAGAGGCAGCATAGTTTCCTCTGAGAATATATTTCTCCATTATTCTCAGATGAACAGTTCCTGGTCCACCACAGTCATTTTCAGTAATGTTAAGCTCTTTGGAAGCACAACAAAATAAAACAACCTACCATCCTGATTCCACAAAGGCAAACTTGGTTCTTTCTGGAAGCTCCTATGCTAATAGTTGGACACACAAGAAATAGAATAGCAAACCACGTAATGCTGGCCCTGATAAGAGGAAGTAAATCTATCAGGCTCTGTGTTACATTCAGTCCAAGCTTAAATTGAAAGAGAATGGTTAATGTGAAGAAAAACCTGAACACTTTTTTTCAAATCGTGCCTAGATTGAACACCTAGGAATATTTAATATGCTGGTCTAGATAGGGTTCAGCATCAGCATGTATCATTCAAATAATAAAAGCATAATTGTTCAAACAAGTGCTTATAGCTGGCTTTGCTTTAAAAAAGTATTTCAAGAGCTGAGCTTGTAATAAGTTTTTCTGGCTTGGTTCAGAAAATGTATTTGAAGGGCTGAGTTTATTAATTCTTTATTTCACCAAGTAAACTAAGTGCTTGGTTCTTTATAAGAAGTATGTTCAGGACACCATGCCCAAATTCTGGCCAATAAAAGCTGAATGCCTCCAAATGTATTATACATCTTTTTATAAAGGCACCTACCTATTTATAACATGTGAAATTCCTGGCACATAGGATCAGCCTTATAGATGGGGGATACTGTACTGTGAGAGGGCCCTCTTGACCAGTCAGAATGCTCATTACAAGTCTGATTATCCCCTGATAATTGGCCTTCCCTGGTGAATAATAGGCTGTGATGACTTAACTCAGTGGTGACATATTCACAGCATCCTACACACTGCATTTTAAACTTCTTAACTTTTCCTTAAATAATGGCAGCATCTGTATCCAGCTGCTAGAGTGTTTTATTTGCTCAACATTTAAGTTCTTGTGAAAACCAGAAGAACCACACTGCTGAGACCCAGTGAACACTCCCTATTTGTGCTAAACTTCTCAAAGTTGGCAATAAATCTTACATAACTCAAATTCCCAGCAGGTTACCAGCTCCCCTATTTTGGCTGGGCACATCATTCTCATAAAAGGCTTGCCCACTCTTTGGCCTTTGAAGTTTACTCACTTAGGAAATGCCCTTAGAATGAGTTCAGTTAAGTTGTTAACCCTTACTAGCATTTCAAGGATACTGGATGACATCCAGGGGAGTCCAGAGAATGGTACAGAAGGGAAAAAAAGTGATAGAATTCTCCCAAGGAAAGGGCATTTTTTTCTGTGTTTCTTTAAATGATTAGCTTGAATCAACTTTTTGCTACCAGGATGGTCTCATTAATGTGTCAGATTTGGAATTAAAATATTCTCCTATTTTTAACTTGACTCTTCAAGGGTTAAAAAAATTTGAGGATAGAAAATATATTTTGATTCCTTTAGGTTTCTGGCTCTTAAAAATCTGCATAAATTTGTTTAATCAATAGTTTGCATACTGGCCAGAAACCAAGTGGACAAACTGTACTCACTCACCTTTTAATACTTCACTCTTTTGTCTAAGGTCCCAGCCCATGATTAGATAATGAAAGAGTGTATGAGAAAGTAGTAGATTATTTATGATGGAAACAAAATGAAACTAATGGGACGAGATTTGAGAGCTGTGATGCATGAAAGGTGCTATGCAGGCAGCTTTGGCACCATGACAAACAAAGATAAAGACTCAGTGGGAAGCAACAGTGTGAACATGACTATGAAGAAGAAAGAATAGATTTAGTGAATGAATCCTTGCCATCTGGTGTTTATTTAATACACAATGAAGGTCAAATGGCTACTGATCCCTTTTTCTATAGTCCAGTGACTACAAGAAGGAGAGGAATCAATGGATTTATCAATATGTCTGGAAATACCTCACTATATGATCTGATGGAGTCAATAATACTGGAGCAACTTGTCATTATTCTTACCAATGTGGTAGGAGAGATGACTACATTTGGTATATTTTAGATAATCACAAAATCAGACATGATGAATCCTTTCTTCCAGTTCATTTAATATTTTAAAGTATTTCATTTAGAACATATAGACTATTAATAACAAACCAGGAAGAAAACCCACTCACAAAGCTAAATGTCTTTCCTATTTTAAAATAGATCAACTATGTGTATTTTTTTCTATCAAATGGTTCAATAGAAAAAAATCTTTTTTCCCTCTCACTTTACCTTTTTCATGTACAAGATTGATTACACACTTATTTTATTTAATTATTCCTAGGGGATGCATTAAGTTTTGGTGAAATATGTTTATTAAGCACTATATGTAAACAGCATACGCTTTGGGGAAGTCATCTGTACATTGAACAGTATTATTTTACATAACATTCTGTTTCCTGCAGGTTGTCCCAATTGTACACTTTTCTGTAATGAACCTGAGCCTCTCAGCCATGGTGTTGAAGTCAAAAGGTTTTCTGTTGAATTTGTCTCTAAAGACTAAAATAAAAGATACTTTTTCTCACATTAATATTTTTCAGCTGCCATGAAAATAGGGACAGGAGAAGCCAAAAATAGAGGAACCAGCTGCAGGAGGCTTTTTTTCTTTCCTTTTTTTTTTTTTAGGACAACTTAGAAAAGTCTTTGAAACTTATTGGCATAAGGAAAGTGTTAATGCAGTTAATTCTTTCACTGCCCATGTAATGTTGTTTCAGACCCGGTGTCCACTGTGGTATAGTTCTATTCTACTGTAGCTGCAGGAGAAATGGTACTGTCATCTGTGCCGCTGGGAGTAGGCCCTTTAGCCTCCTGCGCCTTTCTCTCTCTCTTTTTTAAACTGATTCTTCCCGTAGGTACTGGGTGGACAGCTCCTTTCTAGTCTAGTCAAACACCTGGAGTGTTGCATTCTGGGAAGAGTGCCATGCTTAAAGTACACTTTCCAGCTAGGGTGAGTGCCGTCAGAGTGGTGAGGGGTTGGAAAACCATCATCCATGAGTAGCAGCTAAAGAAACAAGGAATGTCTAGTCTAGAGAAACAAAGATCAAAGGAAGCCATGTTATTGATCTTCAAATATTTGAATGTTTGTCACATGGAAGAGGGACTAGTTTTGCCCTGTGCTCTCTCAGAGAAAGGAAGCTTCATGGAGACAATTTTAGCTTAATCTATATGTGGATGTCTAACATGCTTGCCCCTCAACTTGCTTAAGCAGAAACTGTATAATCCCTGCGAAGGGACAGTGTGGAAGGGATTCCTACATTCCATGTAAGGTTGGACTAGATGACCTAAAATACTTCTACCGCCCCCAAGATTCTATGAGTTTACTTAGCTTAAAGGTCATCATTAACATAGGCCTATGTTTGCTGAAAGGTAACCTACTTCAAGTGTAACCCATTTTAGCCTCTAACTTTGCCATACGTGGTGGACCACGTCTTACTGGCTGTGCAGTATACCAGCACACAGGAGACATTCGCTGTGTAGCTGTAAGCCCATCAAACTCAGACTAAATGGCATGAGACTTTTCTGATCAGTCTGAAGTCCTGTTACGGGGGGGCGGGGCATAAATCCATTCAACCTTAGAAGCGTTTTGGGGAAAACTACAGTGAAAGATGGAATTCAATAGCCTTGGGCACCCTGCTGAAACTCTGTCGGGCCTTTTCAGTTGGTGAAGCAAAGAGAATCCCCCTAGTGGTTGCAAATCCTGCCTGCAGAGAAATGACTTTTGGGTAAATTGTCCTAGATTTCCTCAAGGTGAAAGATACGATAGATGGGTCAGAATGTGATTACAACATTGTTGTGCTTGTTTGGTATCCGGCAACGACTCTCAAGACCTACTCGTCCAAAAGCTGCCATGAATTTCGGAGACTTCTATAGTTAAGGAAAAGTATATTTGGCACTCACCCAGAAGAACAAGATGCCATCATATATACTTTTGGTGCTCCCCATATTTTCCCTCCATGGCTACTCTGTCTACCATTCCATCTAGAAATAAAAATGTGGGTACATATCAGTTTAACAGACAGCTGTTGGCATTATGCAAATAACTAGCAATTTTAACTAGGGTAACTCTTTATTATTATGTGTATGCTTTACTTGCATGTCTTTTGCTAAGAAGCAATTAATTAGATATGAATATTGCCTTCATGTATTCCTTTCTTTTAATATTTTGTAGACTACCATTAAAACAGAGAGAGAGAGAGAGCTCTAAAAGACAACTTTTTAGTTTAAACCAGCATGGTACACTATTTCAAAGCATAATGGATTGTAGAAATTCTCTTCAGTCACTAAAATAATATTACCACAGCCACACTCCTTGGTGTTATTGCCCTCTCCCTAATTATTTCTAACTCTATTGTTCTTAGTTCCTAGACAAAGGAAGCATGAAAATCTTCCTGCAGTGAATATATTCAGAATTTCCTAAGTTCCAGTAAAAACCAAGCCTAAAGGGCAAAAAGATGGACTCATTTTATACCTCAGTCTGATCATTACTAGCCCTACATGTTTCGCTTTAAGCCTACCCTGCTTTCACTTAGTTGTAGGCTTTTAGGTAACTGCCTGTTTTAATGACTTGTTCAAAATCCTAAACTTGCCAGTATTTATTTCATAAGTGCTGGAGAAAGAGTGGTCACAGGGAACTCAAACCAGAGACAAACTTATATTCATGACTCACATTTCCCCCCAAAAAGAAGCCTACACATTTAGGCCTTCATATGAACCAGAAAACATTAGCCTATGGGTTTCTCTGAAACTAGCCTAGGCCCAACATAACTGTCTGACTTTTTCCCTGTCTGCAGAAGTGATAATGTTTCTTAGATTGGGGAAGTAAAGAATGGCAACCATAAGTGGTTAAGACCTCCATGGTGACCATAGGAACATGCCCATGTGAAATATATTTAAATATTCACAAAGGATACATTTCCTTATAAGCTTCATGTTTTCTGGAGTGGAAACTATTCATTGTTATTGAAATATGGCAGATGATGTGGCGGTTTTATGAGACAGGACTTTGTTCCCCAAGGATTAAAAAAAAGAGCCAAACATTTTTTTTTAACTTAGAAGTTTAATTTAATATGAAACCAGGTCTCCAGAGGGATAAAAATCTGGTGTTTACTGAGTTATCAGGGCACCTAGGTGGCACAGTGGATAGGATGCTGGGTCTGAAGGCGGGAAGACACGTCTTCTGCAATTTTAAGCCTGGTCTCAGACCCTAACTAGCTATGTGACCCTGAGCAAGTCACTTAACCCTGTCTGCCTCAGTTTCCTCATCTGTAAAATGAGCTGCACAAGCAAATGGTAAACCACTCCGGTATCTTTTCCAAGAAAACCCCAATTGGGGTCATGAATAGTCAAACATGACGGAAAAACAACTCAACAAATCCTATCTCATTTAATATTCAATAACAACCTTGGGAGGTAGGTGCTAGTATTATGTACATTTGTGTACAAGTGAGAAAGCTGAACTTGAACTGACAAATTAATTTCATTTTAATCATTTTTTATTGAAAAAAGGAAGAAGAAAAGGGGGTTGAGGGAGAGCTGTATCCCTTGGCCCCTGACGCCACTACCTTTGTAGTATTAGCTGTATGTGTGCATGTTCATTTTTAATTCTACATGTTTTTTAGCAACAAAAAGTAAAATTGCTTCTTTTTGTTGTAGCTAATAATAGAGAAGATGTGTGTTTCTTGTAAAAATAGAGGGTTCAGGGTAAACCATCTGAGTTTAAATATGTTGCATGAATAATGTAATGAACGAATCTGGTTTGGAAAGTATGATGTTTATTAGGTTGAGAATTTCATGTGGCGCAAATTCTCACTGGAAAGCTTCATTAGGCAACCTTCCGCTGATAGAATCTCATGGGATTATTTATCTGGTACTTTAAACAATTGTTTTTAGCTTCGAGACATTTTAATTTTCATTGATGGTGGTCATGGTATTAAAAAGAGATAACTTGGAAAGCTAGGGTTCATCTGGTGATAATTTCATAGGGAATCAACCAACATGGTAGTTCTTCATCCCAGCTGCAGTGATTGTCAGGAAAATCTGTCATCAGTGGGGACAGGAAAGAGGGTCATCTCCATGTTTATTAAAAAAGTAACAGTGACAGTCTCTCCATAACGGCATCTAATCCAAAATCGAGTGACCATTTCTGGAATGTCAGAGAGAGCGTTTCTCTTTGGATACCAGTTGGACTACACGGCCTCCACAGGCTTTCCAATTCTAAAATTCTCGGGCTCTGCAATTACACCATTTGCTTCTAACTTTCCCAGTTAGCTAGATTCCTGGGAAATAAGTGAGCCCCTAACATGAAGGAGGAATTTCTAATAGGCTAGAGTAAGAAGACGACTAGAGAGGACCAGATAATTAACCCCAGATATCAGGTTCAGTGACTTTACTTGTGGATTAGAGAGATGAGATAAGGTCAGGTCTGTCCTTTAGAAGAAAATGAAAGGGTCAACCATCAAGAAGCCTGCAGACGGAAGACTGAATGAGTGCAGACCTGAAGCTCCTCTCTCTGTTTCCTGCTAGGCACCAAAGGTCAAAGTGGTGGTACTCTCTGAACTTTCAAGAAGTGATCTTCCTTTATTGTGATTAACTTCTCCAAGTTGAATTTCTAATTACCCTAACTGTAGTAATGTGGATTTTAGAAGGAATGCCATCCTAGTTCACAAACTTCTAGAGGGTAAGACACATGCAGCGCTTATAAAAGGAAAATTCCCTAATGTGCCTGTCAATTAATCCACAAGCATTTATTAGGCAGCCACGAGCTAGACACAGTGTAAGATTCTGGTATACAAACACAACAATAAGAAAGCTAGTGCCATCCTTCTTATATTTATTAGGCTGAGAGTACTACTTGGGAAACTAGTCCAGAGACACCCTATTATCTAAATTGAGCAATGTATAGTTATGCTGTATAACCCACTCAGACCGAGCCATTTCATTTGGCATGATCTAATCAAAGTGAAATCATAAAGGCAGTCAGTTGGAATGGTGGAGAAAGTATTGGATTTGTTATCAAGAAGGAGTCAGTTTATACATAGCTTCAGCTTTCTCATCTGTAAAATGTACACTTAACTCCCAAGGCTGTTATTGAAATTTAAATGAGATAATATTTGTTAAACACTTTGTAAACCTTAAAGTACTATGTAAATGCTAGCTTATATTATTATTGTTATTAAGACTTTAGGCTAGGAACTTCTCCAAAGCACTTAGCACAGGGCCTGGCACATAGTAGGTGGTTAATAAAAGGTTGTTTCCTTCCCTTCCTCCCCTGAAAAAAAAAATAACAGAAAACATATAAAAGCCATTTTTTTCTCCATGAATCTCTTCCTGGTGAAGATCTCTTTTACCCACAATTGTACCATTGCCTGTGTTTTTTTTATTTTCAGAAGAGTTAGACCTATTATTTCATCTGTGTGGGAAATTGGGGTGTAGGAATACTCCCCACCAAAACAATTGTGCAACTAATTTGTAATACAGTCCCATTGAGTTGCCTGAGGGCACTTAGAGGTTAAGTAACTTGCTACAGGTCACATAGCTCTAGTATTTGTCAGAAGAAGAACTTGACTCCAAGCTGTCCTCCTGCCCACTGTATCATACAGCCTACATAAAAAAAAACCCCTCTGTCCTACCAATAATTACTCCCTATTAAGCAGTTTGTAAATGATCTTGTGTTTATTTAGTATTTGGAGGTACTTGAGTAATAATAGTGCACATTTATGTAACACTTCAAAAGCTCGATAAAGTCAGCCCTATTATTATCCCAGGGCAGTTAGGTGGCACTGTGGAGAGAGTGCAGAATCTGGAATAAGGAAGTCTCCTCTTCCTGAGTTCAAATCTGGCCTCAGACACTGACTAGCTGTGTGGGAAAGACACTTAACCCTGTTTGCCTTAGTTTCCTTATCCATAAAATGACTTGTAGAATGACGTGGCGAAGCACTCCAGCATCTTTGCCAAGAAAACTACAAATGAGGTAGTAGTCAACAACAATATTATTATCCCCATCTTATAGAGAAGGAACATAAGGAAACTGAGGCTGACTTGCTAGTTATATAGCTAGTAAGTGTCTTAGGCAGGATTCAAGCTTGGCTCTTTCTGCTGAGGCCAGCACATTTTTCACTATACCACCTAGCTGCATTAGGGAAAAGAGAGGTTTCTATAGCACCTATTATGTGCCAGGTACTGTGTTAAGTAAGCACTCTACAAGGAGTAACTCCTTTGATGAGATAACATAACAATCCTATGAGGTAGGTGCTATTTTTATCCCCACTTTATTGTTGAGACCAACTGAGACAAAGAGAGGTTAACTGACCTGTCCAAGGTCACAAAGCTAGTAGGAATCTGAGGCTGGATTTGAAATTAGGCCATCCTGACTCCAGGCCCATCATTGTATCCACTTTGATGTCCAACTGCTTTAGGCATAAAAAGAGCTCTTTGTAACCAAGGAATTATTGTCTTAGCTCTTTCTTAAGGACTTGACCATAGATATATGCATATTTGGGTGGTTGCCACAAGACTGTCTATGAAATTCTTTCCTTGTTAGCCACCATTAAAAGTTAGAGCCACAGGCATCATCTTATTTGTCACCTAATTAAAGTATTTTAGGTTTTATAACATTGGCCTTTTACATTTCTAGACCACCATATTCCTGAAAAAATATTAATGGGAATTATTTGGAAATGTGATAAGGCTCCATATGGTTTTGTCTTGTAGGTAACCAGACAAAGGAGATATTTGGTTTTTGTCATGGTTCATACATTTTCATTACAAGGTTCCTTTACTATTTTTCTCACAATATTTTATTGGCTCAGATTCTAAATACTATCTACTGTGTATGTGCAAGAAATTTTAGAAAGTTTGGAAACTGACGGAATGATAGAAAAGTCTATAAATACAGACAGTCTTTTCCATAAGACATTAAAAGTTTTTCTATAAGACTTTTAAAAAATCTTTCTCTTATTCCAGTGGAGGGGGGAGAAACAATGATTTTTCACTTTAAAAATAATTCCATTGGCTCAAAACTTTCCAACTTAGGGAGAGCCACCCTCACTTGGAATGTGTACAGAGTTAATATTTTTGTCATTTTTTTCACTTAGGGAAATTGTGATTTAGTAACATCATTTCATGTACATTTTTAGAGATTCACTGAAATGCATTTTCCCCAGACGTGGATGACTAAAGCAATGACTTTAGCATGGTATACTGTGGAGGAGAAAAAAAAAGATGAGTCACAGAAAGTTTTGATAAAAGCACAGATTTATTCTACTAAGTGACTCATTTGTGACTTTCTCTCTTTTCCATACTGGAAGTTTTTCATTCCCCCTCACCAGAAGCAAGAGCTGAACTAATGTGTATATCTTTTCTTCTCTCTCTAGAAAAGATAGGAGATTAACTAGTTTTTGAACAGGGTCTTGACTGAGTGGGTTAGGAAGATGAGTTTTCCATTGCTCTGTTTAAATGGTGGTTCAGAGTATCTATTAAATCTTAAGTTTGAGTTAGATGAAATCTATTCTATAGAAAATTCTTCTATCCTTATACCTGCAATCTACCTCCCCAATTCCTAATTCAATTCCAAAAAGATTATTCCATGAACCTTTTCTATGGAAAGTTATACTTTTAAAGCAGATGGAGGCATTTCCTAAATAACTAATAGACAGTAAGGAGAATTTAATATGGCTAAAGACCTTAGAAATTGTTTGAGTCTGACATCTCAACTAAGAAGCAATATGAGGTCACTTACGCACGGATGATATAATGGTGAGAACTGGAGTTTATTGAGAGGAAGTCAGTGAAGATTTAATCTGAAAAAGTTCCATCCAAAGAAGGTCATTATATATTTCTATTATTATACCTGTCTGCTCATGTCAGCATCTCCATTTTATTATCAGTATAAAAGGTGAGAGAAGATCTATTCATTAGTATGGTAGTAAGGGAATGAGTGAGAGAAAATGCTTCACTTTGTTTCATTTCTGACCAACTTATTTCAAAAAAAACAAAACTAATTCAGCAAGCTTAATTATTGAGGGTGGGTAGGTAAGGATGGAAATATAGGGATTGATCTCCTTAAATACTGAAAAAGGTGTTTAATGACAATTTTAATTTTAGCTAAATCTACCACTGGATGTCACATAACACTGTAAGAGAGATAATGTGGTATACAGTTCTGTACCTGGAATCATTAGTAAGACCTGGGTTTAATTCATACAATGGGAAAAAAAACTGGTGTTTAGAGTCAGAAAACCTGGGTTCAAATCCTACCTTTGTCACATATGATTTTTGTGATCTTGTGTTAGTTATTTAATACCCCCCCATCTCAATTTTCTCATTATCTAAGGTCCCTTCTAGCTTTAAAATAATGAATCTGTGATATTGTGACCTACCTCTGACATTTACTGGATGTGTAAATATGGGCATATTACTTGGAGCTTCAGGCAAATAACTGAAAGTTGGATTTTGGAGTAAGGAAGGTTCAAATCCTATCTCAGAGACTTCCTAGCTCTGTGACCCTGGTCAAATCACTTAACCTCTCTCAGACTAACTTTCCTCATTTGGAAAATGGGGGTGATAGCACCTATCTATAGGTATTATTGTGAAATTTAAATGAGATAATATATGTAAAGTGTTTAATAAACCTAAAGACTACTACAAAATGCTAGCTAACTGCCTCAGAGGAGGCAGTTACCACCTCGAGAGTTCCCGTGATGGTCCTTGGCATATTGAACGATTCACCACTGTAATGAATTCTGAGATATTTAGAAAAATTTAAATTACTATGCACGTTCCTTCCCTTAGCATGCTTCCAATTAGTGAGTAGATGATTGTCTAGAAATGTAATGAAATGAAATGTCTTAAAACAAAAGAACATAGTTCTTGTAGCTAGGGTTTAATTTGTATCTGATCCCCCTTTTTATAGGGGAAAGAAAATTTTCCCATGTTCTCTTCCAAATTCTGCTCTGGAGCTAGGAGAGAATCCCTTGTTAAAATCATCACACTCATAACTGGCAGTCTCAAAAGGTGTTTGGAAAAGGGACACATCAGACTTAGTAGTCAACTCCCAGGAAAATCCCTAGGTGATGGGGAGAGGGGATTTAGCCCATATGCTCCTATGAAATAAATTTGCCTCTCACCACGTTTGATATAAGTTGATGGCTAGCTTCCCTCTGCGGAGTTACAATAGCCCTAAAAGATGCTAAACGATGACTCAGATTAGATACTACGTGGGTGCTATAGGTGGGGCAGAACAGGACAGATGTAGGGAAGGTGACTGGTGGTGAACCATTCATAGCAATTCCAGTGAAACCAGTGAAATTTTTGTTTCAACAGCTCATCTGATGGTACCAAAATCACATTGCTTGAAAAATGTTTCTAAAGAACACAACAAAACAAAAAATTTCCTCTAAAGTAAGCTCTTTACTCAACTTTTCCAATCAGATCTGTCCCATTACAACTGAGCTATATAAAACATGCTTCTCCTCATTAAAAGAAATTTGGATGTTGCCAAGGACCAACTTGCCATGCCATTTTGGGGGTTTTATTTCATAATATAAAATCATAAGAGTGAAAGAAGAATAATTTTAAAAAGGTTTTCTTATATTTAAGGTAATTAGGAGTTAAAAATTAATTTGGAAGTAGCCATCAAATCTTCTTTGGTTATAAGATATTCCTTTTTTGTAAAAGATTACTTAGATGTTAGGTTAAAAGTCTTGATTTTGTCTTTAATAGCTCAGGCATTATATATAAAATGTTAGGTTTGCAAAGTATTGCATATTTATTTCCTTACTTAATCCTTACAATTATTCTTTGGGGGTCTGTGCTATTACTATCGTTCCTATTTCACAGGTGAGGAAAATGAGACTCAGAGCGGTTAAATAACTTGGTCAAGTTCACACTGGTAGCAAGAGTCTGAGGCAAGATTCAAACTCAGCTTCTCCTGGTTCCTTACTATCTACTGTGCTCACACTGCCTCTGCTGGGAGCTGGGAGCTATAACCTCATGGTTATAGAATGGGCAATTTAGATGTATTCATGTAAGTCTTATTTATTAGGGTTTTCTTTTGTTTTTGTCTGGACCTATAATTAGTTCAGTGGGGAAAGTGGTACTGCCCCTATCGCCTCCATTTTATCATGTCTGATGGAACAACATAATCCCATCATATTAAAATACAATGATTTGTTCAGCCATCCCCAACTGATGCATATCCACCTTGACATCACTAAAAGATATATATATATACACACACATATAGTTTTGTATGCATATATACATACATATGTGTATATAGAGAGAGCTATACATGTATATATAGACATATACACATGTATGTATGTATATGTGTAAATACAGATATATAGATACCTATTTCTGTCTATCTCTATAGTAAATATTGGTCCTTTTCCTCTTTCTTTAGTCTCATTGGGGTACAGGCCTAGTAGTGGTATCACAGAGGCAAAAGGGTAATGTTCCTCTGGAAAGACTTGTATCAACTGATGCAGACTGAAGTTAGCAGAACCAGAAAAAAATTAATCCTTTAGCAACAACCTTATAGAAATCAGTAACTTTGAAAGACTTGAGAATTCAAATCAATATAATGACCAGTCACAATTCCAGAGGACCTATGATGAAGCACATTGTTATCTCAATTCAGTTGATGAAATATACTGTTATCTCAATTACAGATGCTTTATTCCTCAACTCATGACTTTGATTTATTTCAGGACTTGATCCTCTCCATGTAGATGCTAATCTACATTTCCAGATTTTCCTTCTGGTAACCTCCTGACAGAGGTGATAGACTAAATATGCAGAATGAAATGAAACCTTTTTGGACAGGACCAATGTGGGAATTTGCACTAGGGTACAATGCAGGACTTTGTTACAAGGGTTTTGTTTTTTCTTTTTTCAGTGGTGAAGGGGGGAAGGAGAGAAAACAAATGCGAGTTAATTGGAAAAAATAATTACAAATAGCTATACCCTCCATTTGAAGAAGATAGTTCTTTCCATATAGCTTAACATCTCTGTAAATAAAAAAAATAAAAATAGATATTCCCTCTACTTGAGGCAGAGAGCTGCTTCTCTGGAACTTAAAATCTCTGTAATTTAGAGAGTTGCCACTGGGGAACTAAGAGGCTAAGTAACTTTCTTATAATCATACAGGTAGTAACTTTCAGGGGCAAAATTAAGCTTAGGTCTTCCCGACTCCAAGGCCAGTTCTTTGGCCACTATGCCTTGCCTAAAGGCAAAGTTACATATGTTTATAGTATATACTTAAATATAATATGTAAAGCTAATGATGTTCTCTACAATGTAAAGCATCGTTAATGGAGCACTGATAACAGAATATATAGCGAAAATAATGAGTTCTCTGTAAATCATTTGATGGCAATTTTCAAATGATGCTTATATAAGCATCATGAATACAAAATCTTCCCAAGACCATAAGCCAAATAGGAAAACATTTAGTAGCATAGAAGCAGTCTACCAGTAGAAAGGAAATATGAAAATTGACAAAAAATGTCTATAAGCTAATTGGCGTAGTTACCTCTCATTTCACCAACAGTGGGTTGTTTCACAAGTGTCTGGGAATCAAACAGGGACTGTGTGACTGTGTAGGTGTAAAGGCATCTCTAAAATTATTTTCCAATAATAGAAAAGCTTTAACAAACAGAAACTTGGAAAAATAAACAAGCAGAAGGGCAGAGGGATATTTTGTATGTGATTTTAATAAATACAATGTTTTTCTTGTTTGGAGCTTGTGTAATTTCACCAACCACACAGAGCATAACAAAAGTAAACTTTGACTAAAGCTCATGCAGAGCTCTTTTGAGGATGATACAAATAACTCATTCTCCTATTGACTGAGAGGCCCAGAGGGCTGGCCTTAGAGCCAGGAACACTCGGGTTCGAGTCCTGCTTCTGACACATACTGGTCTTGTGACCTGGGCAGGTCACACAGCCAACTCCAAGGCTGTAAGGTGCAGAGAAGGTGTCAACCTGCACTGGGAGGGGGGCTTCCTAACCAGAGAGTTCCCAATGCCAATGAAACCCAGGTTTAGTCTCCAGTTCCCTTGATTATTGAATTGTGGAGAGCTTCCCTCTGTGGAGTTCTAATGGCCCTAAAAGATGCCAAATGATGACTCACTTGTGGATGGGGATGAAGAGCAGGACGGATACGGGGAGGGAAACTTTGGTGGTGATCTATTTACAGTCATTCCGGTGAAACCATTGACATTTGTCTTTTAACAGCTCATTTAATGTTGCCAAAATCAGATTGCTTGAAAATAAGATGTTTCTCTTAAAATGAACCCTTTATTCACTTTCCCCAGACACATATAGACTATGGCTCCTTTGTAAGAGGACTCTTTTTGAACAAATTTAATCATGTCACTTGGGCAGCTAGGTGGCACAGTAGATGGAGTGCTGGGCCTGAAATCAGGAAGACTCATCTTCCTGAGTCACTTAACCCTGTTTGCCTCAGTTTCCTCATCTGTAAAATGAGCTGGAGAAGGAAAGGGCAAACCACTCCAGTATCTGTGCCAAGAAAACCCCAAATGGGGTCATGAAGAGTCAGAAGTGACTGAAACAAATTAACAACAACCACCACTTCTCACTTTTGTCTCTACCAGCTAGGAAACAGAAAATTCTGTCTCAGCTATGATGTCACCAAATGGGGACAATTTTCACAAAATCAGATAACCATTCTTTTTAAGCATCAGGAAATATTCCACATACAGTAATAGCAATTAAGTGACATTTTTATACGGTGTTGAGGTTTTAATGCGTTTTACATAAAAGATCTAATCCGATCTTCTTTAATAACCCTGTCAAGTGTGTACTACACATATTCTCTGTTCCATTGTTACAGGTGAATGAACTAAGGCTTGGAGTGAGTAAGCGATTTGCCCATAGTCACCTAGATAGTAACTGTGGGATACAAGTCTTTCTGATTCAAAGATCAGCTTCCAGACTATAGGAAGACCCATGTTTGAATCCTGTCCCTGTCCTGGGCCCTTACTGTCTGTGTGACACTGGACAAAGTGCTGAACCTCTCTGAATCTGTTTCTTCAAGTGTAAAATGAGTAAACGATCTCTTAGGTCCATTCCAGCTCCAAGTCCTGTGCACAGACTAAAGCCAAATGTTCAGTCAAGTTACCTTGAATGATATGACACTTCCCCCTAAGAAAAATTGCAAATTGTTCCTGGATTATTTTAAAATGAAAGATGATACTCTGGCCATTTTCCTGTTGTGCTATAGTGCTCCACTTTCTGCCTACTATTGAATATTCTAGGTCGTGCCCTGGGGCCCTATGGTACCATGCTATCCCCTCTCTACTAGCTCTGGGAACAGTAATCTGATAACAACTACCATTCCTGAAAAAAAAAAAAAAGCTTTTCAATCAATTGCCCCAGGATTATCAATGATAATCCTGGTGATTTCCCAGAACCACAGCATCCCTCTCTGGCCACCACTCCCCTCTATGTGTTGTCTTGCTACTTTTGGATTATGAGCTTTTTGAGGAAAGAAGTCATTTTGCTTTTTGTATTTCTATCCTCAGTACTTATCACAGTACCCATAGCGTAGTACTTGCTTCAAGATGCTTATTCATTTTTATTCATTCATCTTAAAAATAATTGAGTCATCCCAACTTGATCTTGCAAAATTCACAAAAATACATTCTCATGAGAGTCATACCCCATTCCCCATCCTTAGCTTATATTTATTTTAATAGGACTCATAAAAAAATCCAGGTAGATTTGGACACTGATTTATCACGGTAATGGAGGACTCATACCCGTGATCAAATTTCATAACATTTCTTAAATCAGATGTTATTAAAACAGTTAACACTCATTGAAACAGGTTTATTTCTAGTTTCCACTAATGTCCCATGATTGGAAAAAAACCCAACAAAACCAAACCCAGGTGGCCTAGTAAAATGGCAAAGCCAAGGACTAACGGATGAATATTAATAATTCTCCACCGACGCCTATGAAGTGCAAGTGTACATTGAGAAAGGTCTCAGTGAAAGAATACCTACAATAGTTGCAAAAGAAGTGAAGGCATCAAAGGTCTATGGATCTGGAACAATGGAAGGAGTAGCTAGATTGACAAGACCATGGAGGAGTTGAAATATTGATACCTACTTTAGGCTGAGTGGTTGAGGGCCATAATATCAACTTATCTATCATAGGTATATCCTTAGAGTTCACTTATCACACATGTTTTTGTATGTTCATGTGATGAAATTAAAACTCAACACAACTGATTGCATTATGAGATGACCTACAAAGCAGAAGGCAATCACCGATCTAAAAGATTTTATGAATATATACTATTACAGATTTGGAGCTGCATGGGACCTTGTCCAATCCTCTCAAGTTACTGATTAAGGACTAAGGCCCAGAGATGTATTATGACCTTCCAAGATCACACAGGAAGTAAATGGAAAAGCTAGTATTTGAACCAAGTTCTTTCACCAAATCTGATTCTCTTACTTTGGTACCACACTGCCTCCTCTCTTTCTAAACAACAATAAAAGTTGCCTTTTGTGTAATGAATGATCATTTTGAAACTGTCACATCTATTATGGCCATGAAAAATCAAGATGCTTAAAAAAATTGTTGCTAATCTAAGCTTTTATTTCCAATTTATTCATTTATAAGGTAGTAATTGAAGTCACACAGCAAACCTAATTTGCCAAAAATGTAGCTCACTAGAGTTGAAATCTACTGATTTTTTCCTTTTCCTTTCCTGTTCCCAAATTAATTGATTCTGGCATAGTGCAATCTTGGAGTCAGGAAGACAAAGTTTCAAGTATTTCCTCTCACACCCAGTTGTGTGATCACGATCAGGTCACTAAATTCTAAGAGGCCCAGACAACTCTGTAAGAGTCTAAGTCATAGAAGACTGGTTGATTTGTGTCCATGGACGGTGGTTTCCATATCTAGATTTCCTGCACTGATGAAATCTTGTGTCCTGAGCAATAGCAGCAGTAAAAACACAGGAGACAACTCATGGTCACTATCTCACATTACCTTTATGCAACCCAACTTAATTCTTAAGAAGCATCTTGAGCCTCTCAGAGAACATGCGAGAGAAACTCAATTGTGTTTATTATTCAAAGAAATATGAAGCAGCTGTAGTTGTGTTGTTCAGTCGCCATTTCATGCCCGCCATTGAAACACACTGAATATATTTTAAATGTTTGTAGCTATACTTAAGGACTCTTGGTATTTGTGCCATAGAGCCATCTGAAATCATCAAGTGATTTTTAAAATGAAACTTGGATGATGGTGAGTGGACTATGAACATATTTACTTTCAAGTTGCTTGAATATCAAGGGTAAACGTTGGTTGGCAGACGTTATGGCAGATGCTGATTTCAGTCCTTTCTCCCACCCAGCACTGAATCCCAAGTGACAGTGATGACAATTCCAAGGGTGCTGGGAGAGCACAATCTAGGAATCAGCTCTCACTAAAAAAACACACACACACACACACACACACACACTTCAGTTGAATTTTCCCTCACAAGACTCTTTTCCAAAGTTGTAAGGCACCCGTGTACTTACCCCAAATTTATATGCCCGGGCCTTTCCTCATAAGCTCTAGACATTTTGAGACTATTTAATGCCTTCATTTTAAATATAAAATGTTGCTACTTAAATGATCTTCTCATGCTAAGCCTACAAACACAGTCTCTTTGCTGAAACAAATGGCTTTAAAAAGAAAGTAATTAGTGACCAGTAGCTAAGAAGGCCTCTGTGGTGAGAGGTTATGTCTAAGCCTCTTGAAGATCCTCCATGTAAACAAGTCAGACCACATCACTCATTACCCCTCTTTTGTTTACTGGGAGAAAAGTTCAAACTCTTTAATGAGAGGATTACCCATACTTCAAGTCTATTGAAAAAGATTAATTGATATTTTCCTGTTGGAGTTTTAACCACTCGTATTTGGCCTCTTTTTTCCTATTGTTATCGATGCTGTGATCATCAGAGCAAAGTTGCTTAAAGGTTACACAAACTTCACAGCATAAAATCACTGGGACTAATTTACGCTTGTGCCCAGATTCTAGTTCCAAGGAATGTTACTCACTCTTCCACATGACTATCGTTTAAACAAAGCTTTCCCACAGGAAAGCTATACTATTAAAAAAAAGTGGGGGGTATTTTGGAAGATTGCACTCCCTCTCTGTGTTATAGATGAAGTTTAGCACCTACTCACAATGAAGTGTTAAAACATAGATGTAACTTTTTGTTAAAACATGAGAAAAATATGTATTTTCCATTGCATACTATATATAGCTGATACTGAAACATAATTTGAGTATCTTCCCACAATATAAAACAAGGCCCCAGCACTTTGAGATATACTTCTGTGGTAGAAATCTTTACAAATTTTTCCAAAAAAATGTGTGTATTGTGGACATATGGCTGCATATTTGGATAACACCATTTGCATTTTTCAAACTTACAATTTTTTTTAAACCACTAGCTTGGCTTTTGCTGTCAGGAAGGCAAACTGCTAGTGTATTCAGCTGAAATTCTTAGTTTAACTCTTTGTCACTTTATTATTTTATTTGATATTAATATGTTTATCATTTCTTAACAAAGTGAGCCAATAACTTAGATCCAAAAATTTTTTTAAATGATTTTTTTTTCAAATGCTCATGGAGAACACTGAAATTTAATTATGAAGAGCCACATTCCATTCTGGAACGAAAAAAAAAATAGTGTCAAATTCTGATCTTAGGAAAAATGCTTCTGAAAATAATTTTAAAAGTGTTAAAGCGATTTTACTTCAGATTCACTCACTGGAAAAATGTGTTTTTTTTTTCTTTTCTCATCTTCTGAGGTTGTTTTTTAAAGCAACCTCAGTTTCTGAACATTAAAAGCTAACAAACTGGAATATACAAAGCTGAAAAGAAATAAAAAATCTAATGGTGGGAAAAATAAAGATAAAAAGCACCAGCTAAAGACATTTAATAACTTAGAAAGATCACGCTATCAGGAGAGAAGACCCTACTCAAGGTACACATATTCGAACTCATATTAAAAGTTGTTTTTGACATATTTTATCTCCAATAACTGAACACAATTTTAGTGTGGATGTGGCTTAGCTGTTGGTTTTAAAGTCAAATCTTCTCAGTATTCAGAAACAAAGCTTTCATGGCAATCAGGTGACAGCCCATTGCGGCTTTAATATGTCTGGCTTAAACAATTTACATATTTCACATGGCTATAAAAATTATTATACATAATCTCTAAGTGTTTGGGTGAAAAATGTTTTGAATTTACAATACGAGTATTTCTTTTTCCTTCTGGGTATCCAGCCTAAAGGTCCATGTTACATCTACTCTATATGTTAAAATATGCATAATTCTGAATTTTGCAACATTGTGCATATATTTGGACATATTGCAGACATATTTGGACATATTGTGGACATATTTGGAATATTTCAGTTTTTCTCTTAATTGACATACTATATGGCTACTTATATTCCCAAGCCACTCCAATCTGCTTCATCTTGAATTATGTTTTTTAATGTGTGTATCTAATTATTACTTATTTATTAATATCAGCAGAAGTATTTAATTAATTAGCATCTGATACACAACCAGATGAAAGTAAATACCAGCATTTCATTTATGCTATTGAACAGGTATACCTTTTATTGGTCCGAATCCTAACAAATGCAGTTAACCTTACTGATCTAGTTAAGTACATTAAAATAGCAGAATGAAAAATGTTTTACCACAAGACACGATAATATGACCACTCTGTCAGCTCTCCCAGCCTTTGAAACGCAAATGCTAGCCTGATCTATTGATTCTCTTAAATACTTCTCCTATAATAAACACTACATTATCTCTGTACGTCTGGCCAGTCATGTCAGGTGGTCAGAGAGTTAGGCAGTAATCAGAGGAAGTTCTGTGAAAGATAATCTTTCCTTAGTCAGGTCCCTTGAGGCATGGGAAAAAAGAGGAACCAAGGGACTGGAGTAGCTGCTCTTACCCAAATCTGTGCTTCAGTGAGGAAGTAATAACCAAGCTGAGCCCTTTGATATTTGTCCCTTTTACATACAGAGGTTGTAGGCGTCCACATACATTCACTGACATGGTTGTGCTGTATTTTAGTTCACTTGTTTGAAATCATTAGTCATACCAGAGAACCACTTTACAGGGCAAATTATGAAGAATAAATTAAGATAGCAGTGAATTTCCAATCCAATCACCGTTCTGTCTACTGAGCTTTCTACATATAATATGAAAAAAATGGACTTTTCCCCCTTATATTCTGAACATAACTCTTATTGCCTTGTGCCTTGACAGGTTTGAAACAAGAGTGCTTTTCTGAGATACACATACACACACGCTTTCTCCCAGGCACATACTGTAAACACATATGAAAATGAACACATACACATATGAATGCTTGGGAGAAAGTAAATATATACATATACACATCTATGCATGTACAGGTACACACACATATATGTGTGTGTGTATATATATATATGTGTGTGTGTATGTGTGTGTGTATATGTATGTATATATATGTATTATGTATGTATATACCTGAGAGAAAGTAAATCCATAAATTCCACTTCAGGAGATGATCAAATATTAACAAATGAAAGTTGAGAAGCCAATATACCTAATGGAGCTATAAAAAGACAGGACTTAAGCAGAAGGAACACAAGACTTAAACAAAGCTGAAGACAGCTGTCCAGAAATTATCAATTGCTAAAGCACACAGATTGTGATTAAATTTTAATGGGGCTTTTAAGTAAAGATTTTGCCTATCAGAGAGAAAGAATTCCAGAGAAAATATTGTTATTGATTTCATCATTTTAGATGTAACTGATCCTTTAAGTAATTTTTTTCTTGGTTTCTGTGTCACTTTTTAAGTGTCTGCTGAGGATGAGGAAATCATTAGAGGGCATGCTCATTGCAAATTCTGAGTATACTGCAAAAACTATTCTTCAGGGCACTCAAAGTCACATCTGTTGAAAACATAACACAGCATTCAATCCACTGAATAAAAACAAAACACCGCTCAAGAATAAGTAGAGGGTTAAGTTATGTAAATTAAAAGGTGTGGAAAAGTTTCTTCATTGATTTTAGGGAAGATTCTTATCAGGCATTACAGAATTTATTGATTGCTTTTAATGTGATCAGGAAAAAAATAGTTTGATGGCTAGAGGGAGTGAGGAGAGCAGCATGTCTGTTCAGACATAGGGAATTGGAACAGGTTGTAACCACTTTTTTTTTTTACAAATAGAATGTAAATTATGTTGCCCTTCTGATAAAGACACATTCAATATTGTTCTGTCAATAAAATTAATTGCTAAAAATGAGGAGCCTCTATAGCCACTCTCATGTTCTAGTCTACCATAAATATTTAACTATGTGTAATATTGCTGAGGTCAGAAGAGCCAATTCAGTTTGGTTTTCTCAATAATCATTCAATATTGAGTAGACAAAAAGTCATCTAATATAAAATATAGGTATTTTAAAAACCATGCATGCAAAAACACATTTATGAGCTCATAAATAATAGTAGGTCCCTATATGTCTTTGTGTATATGGATCTGTCATAGAAGGGGGAAAAATGGATTCAATTTTCTTCTTTAATGCATTTTGACAAACAGGCTATTAATTAGCCCATCTGAAGTTAACCAAGAGATCTGTTTCCTACAATGTCTCTTTAATAGAGTATGAAATTAGCCTATATTTAGAAGTGCATATGTTTCAAACCATATGAGCCATCATAAGGATAAAATATTGGGGTCTGCATTTTTAATAGGTGGCTTTGCCAGGCTTTTTGTCTTCAGTTTGCAGTTTTTGGTTCTACGGTATTTGCATCTATAGCTATTTGCAAGTACATATCTAAGGATAAAAGTTCCCTCAACTAATTAATCAGTTGTCAGTGAAATTGGCCCTTGGGAGACATAGAAGATGGGCCAAACGGTTACAAGCATCTGACCTCACTCACTCGCTCATGCATTTATGTATTCATTCATTCATTCATTTTTTTCATTCAATAAACATTTACTAAGTCCACTCCATTCATAGGACTCATGGAGCTGGAAGGGGCCTCAGAGGGTGGTGATCTAGCCAAGAACTTCTCCATTTACATTTTGAAGATGAGAAAAACGAGTACTTGCTCTAAGTACGGCTGCTAGCAAATGACAGGACTGGGATTCAAACCACGTCCTCTGTTGCCTATGTATGTGAGAAAGATGACTAAGTTACTCTTGCTTTTCTCTCTCATAGACCTTCTTGATACATTCATATACTCTGCTTTGGGGAAATAATCAGGTGATAGATTACATTTTTAAAGGTTTATCTAGATGTTTGGCAGGGCAGCTGATGGTGCAGTGGATAGAGCACTGTGCTTGGAATCAGAAAGACTCAAATTCCTGAGTTCAAATCTTGCCTCAGAAACTTACTAGCTGTGTCACCCTGGGTAAGTCACTTAACCCTGTTAGCCCAAGTTCTTTATCTGTAAAATGAGCTAGAGAAAGAAATAACAAACATTTCAGTATCTTTGCCAAGAAAACCCCAAATGGGGTCATGAAGAGTCAGACATAACCGAAATGACTGAACAACCACAAGATGTTTGGTACCCTATATGGAAAATTTATTTCTGCTGCTAAAGGGAACTGCAGCTAGGCCCTACACTCACACTTATTTGCACATAATATGGATAGAGTAAGGGATAATCTGTGTGTTCCATTGGTATCCACATAATCTCAAGAAATCTAGAGAAATACCATTGGCATGTTGGGTGGTCCCCATGTTGGGTGGCATTTGTGGGAGAACCTGGACAAGAGTCACACAGGGTAAAACAACTTGGATGGAGGCACCTGGAGGTGTAAGTCATGAAGCATAACTTGCACCTTCAGGGGCATCCACGTAGGCACACAATATCATGCAAGCCAACAGACATAATTATATACTAGTGAAGTAACTGTTATCCTTTCTTTTTTTTAAAAAAAATTCTCATTTATAGTCTTTCCTTCAGGTTTTGCATTTCCACACTGTTTTACTTTTGGCTGGGATAATTGTAAAATTATTTTAATTTATTGAAGAGAAATTTAATTGAGAGCCATCAGACTCACCAATTCATACTTATGCTGGTTACTATGGACGACATCACACAGACCACATAATCACACAGGAACTCCTTGGGTATGTCTCGTCACAGTCCAAAAGGATCCCTTGGTAAAAATGTCTTGGACAAAGTAGACATCATACACACACACACACATACATATATGTAATATACACACATATATATGTATAGTGTGTGCATGCATATATAATGTATATGTTAAATTGAATCGAACACCTTAACCATGAAAAGAGTAGTCAATTTTACATTTAAAATATTGTGCCAGGGTTGAATAGATATGTCTGTTTATAGAAAGTTTTGTCACTCAGTGAAAAGACCACAGGATTTTGAGTCAGAGGACCTGGCTTCCACTTGTAACTCTGCCAATTGTGGGATGTTGGCAATTCACTTAGTCTCTGGGGCTCCATTTCCTTTTCTGTAGAGGGCATTGGACTATCTGATGGGCCTTTATGGAAGGATGAGGAACTACTAATCAGCACTTTTGAAACATGATGTCTGCCATTTTTATTCTCATTTAGCCCCATCAGCTCTGCCTATGACCCGTTCTGATATTATGAAAGTGAGGTGAGCTTCATATTTTGAAGTTTCTAGCAATCCAATTGAAGGCTTTTGTTATTTCTGAAAGAAGGCTTTTCTTTTCTTTTTTAACCTGGGATTGACAAGCATTAGTTGAGATAGAGGAAGTTTTCAGTGTTTAGGATCAACTAGATTTGGAAAAAACTTTGTGAATTTAGGACTGAAACCAAAATACTCACTGGGAAAATTAAAATTCTATTGGTTGAAAATGTTCCTGAAGCTTATCTGCCTCCATAAATGGGAGAATTCCATTTTTTAAATCCATAAAACCAGTATTTAAATGCAGTAGCAATTATCCTTCTTATGAAGGCTTCTAGAAAGAATTGTCTGAGTCTAGGAAATGGAGAGAATGGCATTTATTCTTCTAGGGCTATAATGAACATCTTTAAAATTACATATATAATACATGCATACATCCATTTATAATACATATGTGTGTGTGTGTACATACACACTTGGCATTCTTGTTGTTGTTGTTTAGTCATTTCTGTCCTGTCCAACTCTTCATGACCCCATCTGGAGTGGTTTGTCATTTCCTTCTCTATTTGAATTTTTAGTACAGTATGTAACAGCTCACGTTAACATTATACTTCATCATTTATAAAGGGTATTCCTTACAATAATCCTGTGGTTAGCTAGCACAAATATCATTTAAGTGCTGTATCCATATGTATGTATATAGGGGTATGTATACATATGTATACATATATACATATATATGTATATGTATGTATAACAATAACCATACAAGTTCATATACTATACTGTGTAAAATTGTTACATAAAATGACATATGTGTATACAAATATGTAACACACATACATATATATTGATTTACAGCATATGAATTGTTTACCCTGCAACAAATATTTGAGATAAGTAGTATCATTATTATTAATGTATTATTAGATCTATTTTACATATGAAAACAAAACCAGGATTGCCAGAGGTTTGGTTAGTTGGTCAACAAACTAAATGCTTTTATGTTCCAGGCACTGTGCTAAGTGCTAGGGAAACACAGAGAGGCAAAACCACTGTCCCTACCCTCAAGGAGCTCACTTTCTAAAAAGGGAGATAGCTCTAAATAACTGAATTCATACAAGATATATACAAACTACATGAAAGACGATTGCAGAAGGAAATCACTGAGGCAGGGCTGGGGCAGGATGGGAAAGACTTCCTGCAACAGTAAGAATTCTGAGTCTTTAAAGAAGCTTGGGAAACCAGGAGGTGGAGATGAAGAGGGAAAGCTTTCCAGGCAAGAAAGACAGAGCAAAGGCAGAGAGTTAGGAGCTGGGACATCTTGAGGTACAGTAAGGAGACCATTGTGGCTGTATGAGAGAGTATATGGAGAGGAGTAAAATGTAAGAAGACTGGAAATATAAGAAGGGGGCAGTTTGTGAAATGTTTTAAATGGCAAACAAAAGACTTAACATTTTATTCTGGAGCTAACAGGGAGCGACTGGTGTTCATTGAGCAGGGCAGGTGTCATGATTAGGCCTGTGCTTTAGGAAAATTATTTGAATGCCCAATTTTCCTGTTATTATTGAGGGTACCACCACCTTCCTCCCAGTTACCCAAACCAGCCACCTCAGTGCCATCACCAGCTCCTTACTCACACACACCCCAAATGTACAATCTTTTTCTGAGTTTTCACAATGCATAC
Organism: Trichosurus vulpecula; assembly: GCF_011100635.1. Lineage (NCBI taxonomy): Eukaryota > Metazoa > Chordata > Mammalia > Diprotodontia > Phalangeridae > Trichosurus > Trichosurus vulpecula. Next base: position 263,835,778 of record NC_050580.1, on the reverse strand, counting down.
ATTCTTTATTCTCCATTCATATAGGCCCCACCCTGATGTAGAGTTTTATCGTTATATTCTTGGACTACTGTGATCACTGTCTGTTTGGGCTTCCTGCCTCACGTCGCTCCCCAGTCCAATCCACCCTCTTAGCTGTCACAGTGATGTCACTAAAGCCAAGGTCTGGATTTGGTTACTTCTAAGATCTTTCCGAAATTGAAATCTAAGATCCTATGAAGCAAATTAAAAAGGACTTCTCTTTAAAGGAAATACGATAGTTATAGTAATATATAATATAACTATATGGTACTAGTAATACAGGTGGAATTTATAGAATATTTTAAGCTTTATGAAGTTCTTTACCAAAATTATCCTTTTCAATTCCTACAACAGCACAATAGAATATAAAGTCCTTGACGGCAGGAACCAGTTCATTTTGTCTTTCTATCCATTGACCCTAGGGCAGTACCTGAGACATAGCAAATGCTCTTTGGTTGACTGATGTTATTATCATTGATGCTAATTTGCAGATAAGGATACCTAAGCTAGGAGGGGCCTTATGGAGGCTCATACAGCTAGCAAGTTCCTGAGTCAGGATTCAAACCAGATCATCCTGATTCTGAGTCCTGAAGGTTGTCCATCTATACAGCATACGACATGTCTAAACTTCTAGATGGTCAAGACCCAATCCAGTTTGAACTCAGGACCCCTAGTTTACAAGACCATGGTGCTATGATACTAAGTCAGTTTTTTTCAAATGTTTCTTGGGGGGAGGTCTTCCTGGAAAGCAGATAATTCGTGTACTTACTCCGCTCCTCTTCAGATCTCATCGGCGTGCTGAAGCTTTTAAAAAGTCCACTTATTCCATCCAGTTCTTTCCTGTTAGGTTACTTGTTGATGTAGCCCTCAGTTCAGCTATGGAAATGGATTCGAGTAAATTGATATCAATACCTTATAGGTAGTAGTGTAACTAAAAATAGAAAGCTGCTATCTATCTTCCACAATCCTCAGACCTCCTTTCTCTTTAGCATAAGCTTTCTTTATACATAATACTCTAGTGAAAATTTGTGTTCCTTTACTTATGGCTCCATCGGTTTTTTTAAATCAACCATTTTGGTGGCATGTAAATATATGAATATATTTATGGTATTCAGCTATTAAAATGAACTTCGAAGTACTTCCCCTCCTGCGCCTGTAAAGGTTGGGAAGGTAGTGTTTAAACCTGGGATTTCATTGGTACGGGAAGCTCTCAGGGTGTGTGTGTGGAAGGGAATCTTCTTCTAATGCTGATTGGTAACTATTCTGTTACTTAAAATACTGCAGAATTGTGTAGGGGCACTTAGGAGTTGAGACATACCTATGGTGACATATCTGGTAGGAAGCAAAGGTAGGACTTGAATTCAGGCCTGCATGAGTCCAAAGGCATCTCATCATCTGCCATGCCATGTTAACTATTGTTAATTTTTATTAAGAATATTGATTATCTTTTGTTTTTACATAACATTCTTTTCTGAATATACTCCTCATCCTCACCTACCCAGTGAGTCCAACCCTTGTAACAAAAAGTTGAAGAGTAAAAACCTTTGCAACAAAACTAAAAAATTTAGCCACACTAATCAACACACTGTTGAATCTGGTCATGTATGCAATATTCCATACCTATTGCCTCCCACCTCTTTCAAGAAAGTACTAAATTTCATTTGCTCTTCTCCTAAGTCATCATAATTACAAAGTACTGTTTCATTTTTTGTTTTTTTTCATCTGCATTGTTGTACTTAATGTTTATATTGTTTTCCTTCTGCTTGCTTTACACTTTATCATTTCATATAGATCTCCCCATGCTTCTCTGAATTCTTCTTTTTTAGCTCCATTCTATTCTCCTACTTTGGTGAGCCACAATTTGTCCAGCCATTCTCTATTCAGTGGCATCTACTTTGTTTCTAGATCTTTGCTACCACTTGCAATGCTGTCATGAATAATGCACTACATATGGTTACCTATAATTGCCTTTCTTTAAAGAATGTTTAAGCATAGTAATATCAGGCCGACCCAAGGGATGAGAGAATGGGCATTATTTCTAAATTTTGGAAAAATGAAATCAAACCCTCCTAAAAATAACTAACTGTTCCTATTGCTCTTTAAAAGATGCCCTGTGTCTATCTGACTCTCCCAACTGTGTGTTCTCAGATTGTGTAACAATTAGTGAGTGTGCATAGAAATATCACAGTGGTGCTGACTTTGAAGTATACAAAAAAGTGGTGGTGGTAGTGGTGGAGGGGGGTTCGGCTAATTCCCATGTGGTCACATTAGAGTATTAGTCACACAGGGAGGTGTGGAATTGGAGAATTATATGGCACACACAATGGTGATACTGCCTCCTTTGCCTAACCAATGTTTTTGCTTAACACTTTTGCACCCTCGTAAATCTTTTCATTCATGGGGGATTACCTGCCAAGAGGAATGAAACTGATAGTTTGAAAGGAAATCAGACAGTGTTACTTTGGCCCAGGGCAAAACTAGACTATAATCAGACATTAGGAAATCCAGTTCCAGATGTATTTCAGTTTTCCAGTCATTATCATGCAGTTGAATCATTTTGTGTGATTCCAGTCCAGTTATCTAGTCAGCTGTTGGATCATTCCTTGTCCCTAATTTATCCTGTCGGTGTAGAATGCTGGCATTACTTCAACATAGCAGCTCCTTTCTATGAATCCTATCATGCACTTTAGCTTTAACATGTCTGCTTTTCCAGATCTCCTAAATCTTTGCGAGGAATTCTTTTAAACATTTTCATTCCTAGAGTTATTGCTTAGGCAGGCCATTACTTGCTATAAGATATGCATATACATATATTTGTAGATACAGACATTATATCTCTCTAGATTTTTGGTCAATAGCACCTTCATTTTTTTCTCTCCTTTCCTATAAAGACTGTTGAGGAAGCCCCCGCAGCTTTAAGCTCTAACAAGATTTGAAGGCGTCTCTGAAAGCTCACACTTGACGTTGTGCTCAATGATGTTGCTCTTTAAAGTTGGGTGATTTAGCTTGTAAATAAGGTTAAAATGACAAAGAATAAGGATGTTTTAGGAACTTGAAGGTCTCATTACATTAATCTAAGACTAGATATTCTTTTATATGAAAGCCCATTTATCAATGGAAATTAAATTACAAGTTAAGAAACAGTAACTTGCAAACTTAAAACAGTCATTTGATACTATGAATTCTATCTTCAGCACATTAAGAAATCCTCAAGCAAGGAAGCCAAAGATAGAAAATATTGGTTCAAATTTCCAGCCACAATAAGTGTGAATAGATCTCCAATTTAATAGAAACATATAATGCAACTTCTCTGGGTTTAAATGTCTTGAAATTGCTCTTGAAATGGGCACTTGTTTTCCCATTATTGGTCACTTTAATCAACTTACACACTAGTTGTCTCATTTAAAGATCACTTTATAGGACCAATGAGCTACATCTGAGCTATGCGCTCCACTCCTGCCTGATGCAACAACACAACAGTTTACATATTTCTGAACTTGAGCTGAAAACTGATTTAAAAATCCATATGGACAATCCAATTTCCTTGAAAATATATACACACAAGTCTGCTCTGAGGTGGCTAAAATGAAATAAATTTCGTTTTAGGAGACAGAAAGAAAGCCAAGACTGAAAAGCAAATATCTTGAAGTAAATGGGCACTTGCAATGACCAAGATCGAAACCCATCTCTCCCCAGAGGAAATTAGAAGAAGGCAAGGAAGACAAGCATTGGAAAAGTAGAATGTTTGTGCTTTTCTTTCTAGCTGACTGCATTAAATATTCAGCAAAAGGGGGGATCGGTTTACATTACTCTTCTTGTTTCTCATGTATCGGCTGACAGGTGCTGTAAACATACATAGACAAACATGGTCCTATACTTGCAATGCTCCAATAACTTAGGATAGAAATACTTTAATTTCCTAGAGTAATTACACTGAACTCTTTGCAGACACAATGCATTTATATTGGTGAAGAAACAGGAGCATCTTCTACTCAGACACATTAGAAAGAAACCTCAGGTTGGTTCTGGCCTTAGGTAGGCTCTGATTTTCTAAGGAAATACACTCAGAGAGATTGTTTCTTCTTCTCTTCCCCCACCGCCCATTATTACTTCACAAGCATTGCTAAAAGTTTCAGTGGATTTATTGGAATGCAAACAGAACGCTCTCAACCTTACCAGGGAATTACTGGAGCCCAACAAGGACCCATTATCCTCCCCACAGCTCCTCAAATTTCCAATAGCAAGCCCAACCCATGAAAGACAACATGGCATGGTAACTAGGAGGTTACCTCCAGAGCCAAGAAGGTTTGGGTTCAAGTGCTTCCTCTGACTCACACTAGCTGTCTGACCATTGGCAATCCACTTTAACCTCTTAGTTCCCTAGGTAACTCTCCAAGAAGGCTTCAACTTATAGAGAAATTGCTGATTGGTGTCATCTCTATACCAATGAATTCATAACAGGCCCAAACCAGAAAAAAGCCTGACCCATGTCTTGCATAGGCTTCACGGAGGGGCAAAATGCAAAGATGAGTGTAAAGCAGTTGACCTTGGTCAAAAGATGGGAAGTGGTACTTAAAATGTTCCCTCATTCATGTTTAAGAGATGTCATGGTAAATAAATTATGACTGTTTACACTTAGTTCTAACTGTCTTCTTTTTCTGCACTATAGGCAGCTATTTGGCTGAGACAGTATCATTCTGGGATCTAATCACACACTACCTTTTTTCTCACTTGAATTGTACTTTTGGCTGTCACTTGCTCTTTTGAATAAAGGTTTACATTATTAGAAGACATCATAATAGCATATCTCCTTTTCCTGAGTTGATATACAAATCAAAAAAATGGATAAGGGCGAGAATCCCTTTGTCCCTGGAAAAGTGTGCCATCTGCATTTAGCTTATGATATCCGGCTGGGAACAAAATCCAAGCATAAGGAAGTCGTTAATACAACCCTCAAGTTACACTGTAAATTCAAGTATTTTAAATGCTTTATAATAGTCAAAGCCAGTAAAAATCGACCCTGTATATTTTTATTTCATCTCTGTTGGATCATATGATATTTAATAATTGGTTCTGGCACCTCGTTGCAAATTATTATAACTTTGAGATTCAACAGTCCTATTGAACATATGGGCAGCACAGCCTCAGAACATATATATGATACATCCTATCAAGAGGGCCTTCTGTCTTGTTTTGCTTAGCTTAGAAGGGTCAGGTAAATTTTGTTATGTAGTCATGTGCTAAGATTCGGCATTCTTTGCTTTGCAGAGGAAATGCTGAATGGAATGGATTCTTTCAGCTGTTAACACCTTACTGGTACAATCAAAAAAGGAAAATCAGTACCAGGGACAGCAATTGCTCTGCCTAGCACGGATGCTGTTCCTCTGGGGTTTAACTAGCAATTACAACCTAGTCCCCAATGGGAAAGCAGGTATTTCTTCATATGGAATCCATGCCTCTTCCATCTCTTCTTACCACATCCTCTCCATGTTTATTTCAATCATCTCTGAGAGAGCTGCTAGAGGCAGAAGACCTCATGCTAATAAAAACGCTGTGGATAACTCTTCATGGTATAACTAGGCAGCATAGTGGATAGGGAGCTGAGCCTGGAGTCAGCAACATCCAAGTTCAGATCCTCTCTAAGATATTTACTAGCTATGTGACCCTGGGCAAGTCACTTAACTTTTGTCTGCTTCAGTTTCCTTTTCTGTAAAATGGGATAATAATAGCACTTATGTGCCAGGCTTATCGTATCAAAAGAAATGGTATTTGTAAAGGGTCTTGTAAACCTTGAAGTTCTGTATAAATGCTAGTATCACCATTACCACTACCACCATCATCACCATCATCACCACTATCACCACTACCACCATCATCACCATCACCACTACCACCATCACCACTACCACCATCATCATCACCATCACCACTACCACCACCATCATCACCATCACCACTACCACCATCATCATCACCATCACCACTACCACCATCATCATCACCATCACCACTACCACCATCACCACTACCACCATCATCATCACCATCACCACTACTACCACCATCATCACCATCACCACTACCACCATCATCATCACCATCACCACTACCACCATCATCATCACCATCACCACTACCACCATCATCATCACCATCACCACTACCACCATCATCACCATCATCACCACTACCACCATCATCACCATCACCACTACCACCATCATCATCACCATCATCACCATCACCACTACCACCATCATCATCACCATCACCACTACCACCATCATCACCATCATCATCCATCTTGGAGAAGATAGAAAGTTGATGACAAAACACAGTTGACCTGAAGGAATTTTCATATTGTTATACAGTTTGATGGTCTCCATTCCTACCTTTATGGCCATTTTCTTCTTATCTCCATTCATGTTACCACCATGAGACAATATTATAGAAAGCATTTCCATTCCACAGCCCATTAAGGTGATTTCCTATGCTCCTGCTGCTTTGCCTCCATATCTCGCCTGCATGCCTTGATTTGCTCTTGTATTATTTCACATTAATTGCCATATTGTTTATTGCCACATTTAAATATACTATAGTATGAGCACAGTAGAAATAATTACATAGTAATCTGTCCTTAAAAAGAGACATTGGGATGAGGGTGGTGGGTGGGGTGGGAGAAAGGTTATGATTTATACTTTGTGTTGACATTGTAGAACAGAGCTGGTTCAATTTCTCCTGATTTCACTGTAATACCTCATACTAATCTCTCTGTGTTTGTCATATAATTAGTCATTACGGGAGCTACTAAGCTGAAAAGTTCATAGGGGAGGCAATGGTTAAAGATTTTTTTTCAAGTGCTGCCTTTCCACTGCTACTGTGTGTGATATTATAAAAAGACCAACAATAATATGTATGTGAGCATGTAAATTATAACTATATCTATATTTCTATGTAAAAGCAATATCACTATCATACTGCAACACTGACTTTTTCCTTTTATCCATGTCTCTTTGTCTTGGTACAAATACAAATATAAATCTAAATCTATTTTTGATGGACAGATCAATAACTGGAGAGACACAGGAATAGAGACGTACATGAATTTAATTTTCATATTAATTGTATTTTGAAGCTATTGAGGGTATTTCCTTGTTCTCTTTTGTTTAGTTTGCCAGAATCAGCCTCTCAGTGAGCTATCCTACCCTTACATGCAGAGCTGATGTGAGGAGCCTTCTCACTTACTTTGTCACTTTGCCAATATAAATGCCTGAAAACCCCTTAACACTGGTGAGCAGTAAGTCAGAGCAATACTGAATCCCTGGATGGGGATCACGAAAAGGTCTTTAAATAGAGTTCAGGACTCTGCCATCTGAGTAGATTTGGAAGGAAAATTCATTCCTGTTGAATTGTATCATATTGCATCAGGCTTGCTTGGCACGCTTTGGGCCAGTAGGTGGAGTGCTTGCTAATAGTAATTGAATATACAAAACTTGAACTTAATATAAGTGGAAGCCACTTTTCTTGTTATAAACTGCTAAAATCATATTTACACTGAAGCCCTTCTATGGATATAATTAGTTGAAAAAATGTTAGAAGGCCAGAGTTCTAATTTATTCAAGCCTATAACTACATGAAAGAAAATAGAGGCAAATTATGTCCAGGAAGACCAAACACATCATATGGGCTAAGCCACAGCTAAAGAGATAGATCTTGGAACATTCGTTAGAATTTGGCAATGGTAAAGAGATCCTATTTGCCCCCTCCACTCTTTCTGTCAGTGGATACTCAGGCGCTTAAAAGAATTAAGTGTACCTGATAATTTACATATGGAAAAGGTTGTGAGCTAGAGGATTAATTGCTGATTTTCAAAAAGTCATAGCCTTTTCCTAAAGTTTAGTAAATTCAGCACCTTTGCAAAGTAGAGTTGCAAGAAATGCCATATAGATGAAGTGTCACTTACTCCTAAGAATGACTTGTTTCCCCCCAGAAAAAAAGATTTTCAAATGAATTTAAAAGCTTCAACTTGAGACTTGCTAACTATATCACTCTAAATCTATCTATATCACACCTAAAGATGTTAAGGCAACATTTAGAACTCCAAGGAGAAAACAAGAAACAGAATTTAGAAAGCAGGAACTAAATGGAGTGCTGAAAAATCTCTGCTTGTTTTTTAAGAATGCAGGTCACATGATGAGATGTAGGTGAAAATATTATATAGAATGTATAAACACACACATAAATATATATTATACAAACACAGATACTTCCTTCACCATGTCAGGAGTACTTTACACTCAGAGAGCATCAATTGTCTTGTCTTGGAGTTTCTACTCTCACCAATAGGTATTCAGAGTTAATGAAGTCTATAGCGATAAAAACAGCTTAAAATGGAAGACCAATGAGTTGGAAATTTTATTTTCAGTAATACTGTTAATTCTCCTCCAAACACTATTTTTGTCCCTTTAAACATCATGCTCTCATTTTGCCCTAATACATTTTGTTAAACTTTGATAGAGCTTGTTTGAAACAATATCTTATCTCATCTCATTTTATCTTTTTTCTTATCATCATCTATGTATCTATCTGGTTTGTGTTGGAAATGGAGCGATGGAGGACCACATGTGATCTCTGTTACACTGAATTCATCAGCTAAAGCTCTATTTGGTAAATAATGCTTTGAAACCTGTGGTTCCTTTAGTCAAACCAAGCAACTGTTACTTACTGATGCTTCAAGTAATCTTAGTAACAAGAATGTATTTCTGTCAAGGGAAAAAGAGAAAGAAAGGATAGTGCTAATTCAAAATTTGAAAATTGTGGTTTTCTATTTCTCTTCTGAGGGGAAGAAAGAATGTTTGTGTTTATTTCCAAAAGGCAGCTTAAATAAGATTATGCTGGAATTCGGCCATCTAGCTCTATGAAAGTGACATAAACTGACTAAGTTTGACCAAAATAAACTTTGGCTCCCATAGCCAAGTAAAATAATTTCCTCAAATATACGTATGTATGTATATGTGTGTACATATATTATGCATATAACATACATGCATGCAGACAGGTAAGTACAGAGGGAGGCATTTAGCTTTGGCAAGCAGTTAGAATTTGGTCATAGTGTTAAAAATTTATAGGTGTGACTTACATTTGTAATCCAAGGTAGGTTGTGTGAGAATGGGACGACATGTCACAAGCGTTCGTTCCTAAATCATACCTATTGACTGAACAATTTCTACCCAATTTCAGCTTCACTGCTTGTCATTTTAGTCTTCGATTTATTTTTTTTCCTTTTCCCAAGCCTATGAGGAAATGCACTCGGCCACCCTTGGCGGCTTCTCCCTCCACACTCATTTATCTCTTTTGATCCTGCAAATGTCATTGCTTATGTACACACTTAGCATATTTTTATTCCTCTATTTTGGGGAAAATATATATTTTGAGTTCACTTGCTTTTTTGTCAGTTGTCACTCATTCTACCTTGTTTTGCTTGCTTCAGTATGTTATTTCAACTTATATGTTGAACTGTGTCATTCTCAGCCAATGTGCATCCTTTGATAGGGAGTATGCAATAGACTTTACTGAGAAAGAGAAAAGTGTTAGCCACTGATCTCACTAAGATTACATTCTTTCTTAATAGAAGCTGTTGATAGATCCTGCACGACTCCACACTTGGGGTTCTGACTTGGAGAATGAAGTCCTCTGCACACAAGCACAGCAAAATATTTTGGTGAAAAGTAATTATCAGAAATAGTGACACTAGTAAATTAGTTAACTACATTTCAGCATGAAGCTTGAGTTACCCCTGCCCGTTCTTGTTCCAGGCCCATCTGAAATCAGCAATTCAGCTTAATGATGTCACAACATTTGCCAGGCTGTGGGCACTGAAGAGAAGAGAGGAAAGTGCTTCCACTGAATCAGGTCCCCCTCCTCTCCCTAAGAACAGTTAAGCAGCCCATCTGTCTCACTCACACTGAAACTGTTATCTTTGAAACATCATTCTATTATTATCATTGGTTCCTTTCAAAAACTGTCCTTAATTTTAGACCGTGTTTCGGGAATCAGGTTTTCAAATTTTCCCGGATATTGTTAGCTCATTTTAAATGTTGATACTGAAATGCCAGGAGGCAGTTCATCTCAATAGGATAAAGCCCAAGTACTGTATATCACCCTTCATTTACCCCAGGGTAACCTTTTCTGAAATACGGATATCCTACCTTTTTTTTTTTAAGAAAATAAAAGGTGGGGGGAGAATCACAACAAAGAATTCAACCCCTCCCAATCTCTAATATTTTTCAAAGTGTGAATTGAAGAGGACTTAGAGACAGATGGGTCTGGATGATCAAGTTACCTGTTATAGCAGCACATCTGCCGGGGCAGTCAATCACTGTGATGACTCTGACAGGTCGATGGAGCCTGAGTAAGAAAGGCTAATGCAGGGAGAGGAACGACGGAGGAAGGGCTGCCCTCCTGCCTGTCTCTTGGGTTTGACTGGTTTAAAAGCTGTACTTGAATTTGCTCTGGTTAAAAATCTGTCTGTCTGTCGAGTGCAGACACTAGATGGAAGATTTGGGTTACCGAAAAATAGAAAGAGAGAGCCAGCATATTGAATACATATAACTGGGAAATGATCTGATTAGCACTTTTAAGCTGTCAGTCAATATTTGGTTGCATGAGGTGGGGAGGATGAGTAGAGAAAGGAGGCAGGAGATGATTTTAAAACTATATCTTTTAAAAATCATTTATTTCAAGAAACATTAAAAGGAGGAAATGGTTAAAATGTGTTCTGATGCTTATCTCCTTCACTTTAGTGTAGGAAAACTATCCACCGATAGAACAAAGGCAAATGGAAGGAAGTCAGATGACAAAACTAAGTAACTTTATGGGGCCACTCGACTTTCTTTTCTGGCTATGTTTTATTCTTCTCCCTCCTCACGTCCAGATACATTTGCGCAGTCTATTCAACATGATGAACTAGGGTTTCAGTGTCACGTAAATAGTTCTCATCAGGAACTCTCAGGTTTTACAAACATTATGAAAAGATGTGTTACGATTGAGTGCTAATTGTATCCCCTTTTTATGACACATGCATAAATGCAGATGTATTTATAAGACAATAGAATCTCAAAAAATCTTGACTCCTCCCAGTGACTAATTAATCAGATGCTGGAATTGTCAAATGGAAGGCCAAAAAAAAAATAATAAATAACTTCCTCCAACAACCAGATCCCCAGCAGATATTAAACACTTTAAATAAACTCTTGACATTTAAAGAGCTAAAATTCCATTTCTAGATGTGAAGCAATTCCAAAAGCTGTTAGGAACCATCAGTACCCAGGAAATGAA